>NW_024429924.1:0-4918 GCF_017639785.1 Mesocricetus auratus
AAATGGAAGGAACTGTGTCATCTGCTCAAAGTACTTTAAAACATCAAACTTCCTCCCAGGAGGCTCCAATGTTCTTTCCATCTACACAACCTGCTTTACAAGGGGCATTTACCTCCTCAGGGTCTACAGGATGTGCCCTGTCTACCCAGAAAACCCATGGATCGTTATGGTCTTCACCAGAGTATGTAGAACATTCACCATCTGCAACAGGTGCTCAGGAACAACCTGTTGCTGCTCCAAGGACTCTAGGACCATTGATGTCTTCTAAAGGGTCTAAGGAACTCCCCACAGTGGCAGATGGGACATTGCCTGTGCATAGTTCTTTGTCATCCGTTCAATGGACCCCAGACCCTTCAGTAAATTCAGGGGTTGGGGAATCATACCAATACTCCCAGAGTACGTTGGGCCCTTTGCCTCATGTAGTAGATGGTGTGGATTCTTCTCAATCTGATCCGGGGACTGTGGGACCATTGCCAGTGCCCCTAGTGCCTGGAAGACATTCTACTTCTACCCAAGGAGCTGCAGGATCTTTTTCATCTAACCAAGGGTATGTAGCTCCTTTTAAATCTGCCCTAGAACCTCTGAAACTTTCCATATCAGCCCAGGCAGTGCTGCATACATCACTATCTACTGAAGGGTCTCTACAGTCTTCAGCACCTTCTGCAGAAGTTCCAGAACCAAACACAAACTCCCCATCTACTGGAGCAACGTCAGGAACTTCTCCATCTACTGTAGGGCATATGGGTCACTTTGCTTCACCACAAGTGACTCCATCATCTTCTCATTCTGATGAAGGGGTTGTCAGACTTTGCCAATCAGCACAAGGGACTCTGACAATGCTCAAATCTACACAAGGTACCCTTGGGATCTCCTCATCTCCCCAACACACAGGGGGGGCATTACTTGTCTGCTGAAGGCACACTGGGACTATCCACATCTGCACAACAAACTGCAGGAATTATGCCATCAACTGATGGAACTCTGGGATTTCCCCAAAATAGCCAGGTGATACCAGGATCTTTGCCATCTGATCAAAGGTCTCTGGGAATCTCCTTATCTGTAGAAGGGAGTCTAAAAAAATTCCAGGCTGATGAACGGCTTGTGCATGATTCTCCAATTCCCAAAGTACCTCCAGGACTATCTGTGTCTCCACAAGTGACTCCAGCGACACTGCTGTCTGATCGAGGATCTAGGAAACATCCTACTTCTTCTCAAATCCCTAAAAGAACTTCTCAGTCTGCCCTAAATTCTCTACAACATCCAGCATCTGTCCCAGGATTTCTGAATCCTTCCCAATCTGAACAGAGCACTCCAGCACCTTTGTTATCTCCTCCAGGTACTGGAATACATGGACCATCTGCCTCAGTTTCTCAGAAAATGTTCCCAGGTTCTGCAACCTCAGGGTATCCTGAACCTTTGCCATATGTTGGTGGGCCTCTGAAACTTTCCCTGTCTGCACAGGGAACTCTGTGTCCTTTTTCATCTTCCGTAGGAGATCTTGATCCTTTGGATTCTTTGCCTGGCAATCTGGAATCATCTCAACCTGCCCAAAGGAATCTTGGTCATTTGTCATATGTGAGAGAGCCTGTGAGAAATTCTCCATCTGTCCCAGTTCATAGAGCGACTTCACCATTGAACAAAGTCCCTAGAGGACATTCACCACATGTCCCAGGTGATCCAGCACCTGTTCTATCTCCTCGTTGCCTTCCACAACTTACTGTATCTGCCAAATGTTCTCTGAGGCCTTTGGCATCTTCCAAAGAAACTCTAGAGTCTTTGTCATCTTCTGCAAGCATCCTAGGAACACTCCAATCTATGCAGTGTCAGGAGAAACTGTCCCATGTAGGAGAGAAAATGGAGATTTCTCCACCTCTGGTAGGAACTTCAGTATGTCTAGCTTGTGCTCCCGATCATATGGGACCATCCTATTTGGAACAAGGTAGTCAAACAATTTCTCATTGTTCTCAAGGAGCTGTGGGTTCCTGCCTATCTACACAAGGGTATATAAGACAGCCCACAGCTACACAAAGGACTCCAGGCTATCGTTTATCTTCCCAAGGGATTTCAAACTCTTCTTCACTTAAACAAGGTACAGGCTCACAGTCCACTTCAGCACAGAGCCCACTAGCACATTCTCCATCCATCCCAGTGTCTCAGAGAGATACCCACCATGCCCAAAAGATGACAGGAGCAATGAAATTTGTCCAAGGGTCTCCAAAAATTTCTCTAAATGCACGAGGGTCTGTCAAACCTTTGACATCTCCCTGTGAGACTCCAAGATATTCATCTTCACCGGGTGCATGTAAAATGTCTGCAGCTACCCCAGGGCATGTGGTATCTGATGAAGGGATTCTGGGACTTTCCATATCTGCCCAGGCAAGAGTGAGTCCTTTCCTTACTTCCCAAAGGCATTTGGAAACTTCCCTGTCTGTAGAAGGGACTTCTGATCTCTCCACACCTACACAAGGCACTCTAGGACACTCTGTTTCTTCCCATGGACCTCCTGAGTCTTTGCAGACTGCACAAAGTGTTAAACAAACAAATCCATCTGTTGCAGACTCTTCAGGATCTCTTCCTTCTTCAATGGGGCACAAAGTAATTTCTTTATCTGGAGAAGGGACTCTAGGAACTGCTTCATCTTCCCTAGGGCCTTTGGCAATGTCCTTATCTGTTCGAAAGTGTTCTCGAACTTCTTTTTCTTTCTCAGAAGATGGAGGACAATGCCTGTCTTCACAGGGTACTCTGAAAGTTTCTACGAGTACACATGACAATCTAGCGACATCCAATTCTTCAAAAGGGCATTTGGGAGATTCACCACGTACTCCAGTGACTCTGGGATCTTCTCCATCTGCCCAAGTGGATTTAGGGGTTTCTTTACCTGTCTCACGGTCTCTGAGAACACCTGTGTCTTCCCAGGGTGTTCTAGGAACATTGACATGTACACAAGGGGCTATGAAACTTTCATCAGATAGGCAAGGGAACACAGAACCTATGCCATAAAGGCCAAGATAATCTGGGACTCGGGTTTCCTTCCTTGGGAACTCGGAGACCTTCCCAATTTTCCCAGAGGGAAGTAAAAGTATTGTCGTCTGACCAAGGGAATTTCAAAACTGCTCTGTCTACCACAGGACCTATAGAAAAATTTTTATCTGCCTCAGAATCACCAAGACTTTTCACTTCTGTGCTGCAAGATACTAAAAGCCCTTCCTTACACTGCAAAAAAAATTTTGGACTGTCCAAATCTTCAAAGTGTCTAGAATATACACCAACTAACCAAAGTTCTGTGGAACATTCTCCATCTAGCCAAGTGTCACTGAGATCTACCCCATCTGAACCAGGTACACATTCCCTACCAGAACAAGTGTGGCAGAATATGTCTGCACCCACAAAAGTGACTCTGGGACAGTCCCCACCTCAGGGAATGTGTGAAGGAAAATTATCATCTTCCCAAGGAGCTGTGGGCTTTTCTACACCAGGACAAAAGTCTCTAGGACATTTGTCATTTGCCCAAGGGTCACAAGAATCTTCCACATCTTCCCACAAAGTGGTAGGCTCTTCCTATTATCAAGAGGCTGTAGCACAGTTACCATCTGTTCCAGGAGGTGGACTTTCTTCCTCTGCCCAGGGGATGCTGGGAACTTTACCATCATCTCAAGTTACTCTTGAAACATCATCTTCTCTCCAGAGAATTATAGAAGTTTCCTTAGATGCCCATGGTACTCTACAACTTCGGTCTTATTCCCCAGGGTACCTGGGACCTTCCAAATGTACTTCAAAGGCATCAGAAAAGTTGCCATCTCCCCAAATGACTTTTAAGTTTTCAGAATCTTCTTCATCAGGGACTCAAGGAACTTTGCCATTTGTCCCAGGTACTCTGGGCCATTCAATATCTGCCCAAACTGCTGTTTGCACTTATGATTCTGACCAAAATTTTCAGGGATCATCAACATCTCTCCAGGATGACTCTTGAAATTTCTTCATCTTCTAAAGGTTCACTGAGATCTACTCCATCTGTGCCAGGAACCTTGAAACCTTTATTATCATCCCAATTGTGTTCAAAATTGTCTACATCTGCCCAAGGGTCTCAAAGACCTTCAATACCTAAGCAAGGGTGTTTACGAGATTCACTATCTACACAAGTGAATCTGGGAACTTCCATATCAGCACAAGAATATTTAGGGCATTCAAAACCTGATCAAGGGTTTCAGGCAACTTCCACATCTTCCCAAGAGAATCCTAGGACTTCTTTAGCCCAAAAGGCTTTAGCACAGTCATCATCTGCTCCGGAAAATTGTGGACCTTCTCAATCTTCAGCAGGTCCTCTAGGAACATCACCCTCTACCCAAGGTAGAGAAACACCATCATCTGACCAAGCATCTCCAGAAACTTTCACATCTTCCCAAATGTATCATGGCCCTTCTTTAGCCCAAGAGGCTTTAGCACAGATCATCTGCTCCAGAAGATTGTGGACCTTCTCAATCTTCAGCAGAGCACTCTCAGGAACTATCCACTCTCTACCCAAGTTGGTGAGAGGCTGCTCATCATTCGCCCTCTGTCCAAGCATCTCCAGAAACTTCTACATCTCCTCTTTCCAAAGGATCGTGGCACTTCTTTAGCCCAAGAGGTTTTGCTCTAATCAGCATCTGCTCCTGGAGAGATGGTGGATCCTCCAATTTTCAAAAGTGCTCTAGGAACTTCACCATCTCCCCAGGGTGTTACCAGAAACACGCTCATCTGCCCACGAAGAGTCTATACAATCTGCAACATCTGCTCAAAGTGTTCTGGGAATTTGTATTCAGGATCCTTGGGAGGGTGTGAGGCGCCCTCGCTTCTCCTTTATCGCTATGGAACCGATTAGGGTGGAGCTGGCGCTGACATCCACTGTCGGTTGGAGGTTAACTGTCGCTGTCAGTTGGAG
>NW_024429925.1:0-1605 GCF_017639785.1 Mesocricetus auratus
CTAGGGGATTTTTTGTGGTCCTCTCTATTTGGTGTTCTGTACGCTTCTTGTACCTTCATTGGCATGTCTTTCTTAAAGTTGGGAAAGTTTTCTTGTATGATTTTGTTGAATATGTCTTCTGCCCCTTTGAGGTGGTTTTCTTCTCCTTCTTCTATACCTATTATTCTTAGGTTTGGTCATTCATGGTGTCCCATATTTCTGGAAGCTTTATGTTAATGATTTTTTGGACTTAAGGTTTTCTTTGGTGGATGAATCCATTTCTCCTGGTGTATCTTCAACACTTGAGATTCTCTCTTCCTTCTCTTCTATTCTGTTGGTAATGCTTGTATCAGTAGTACCTGACTGTTTGCCCAGCTATTCTATTTTCTGCCTTTCTTCAGATTGTGTTTTTTTATTGTCTCTATTTCAGTTTTCAACCCTTGCAGTGTTTGCATTGGTTCTTGCAATTCTTGCAGTTTTGGTTTGTGTTTTTTCCATTTCTTGCACTTTTTGGTTTGTTTTTCTTCCATTTCTTTGAGGGATTTTTCTATACCCTCTTTTAGGGCCTCTATCATTTCATGAAAATGATTTTAAGGTCGTTCTATTCTGCTTTGTTCGCATTGGAATGTTGGAGTCTTGCTTGTGTAGAGTCTCTAGAATCTGGTGGTGTCATGTTTGTTTTTATGTTGCTGAGTGTGTTTTTGTATTGCGTCTTTCCCATCTCTTTTTCTAGTGGGTGCAGAAAGAGCCCCTTACTCTTCTGGTCGTTAGGGGAACAGAGTTCCGTTTTGGTTGGTGGTAGTAAGTCCAATAATCTGGTGGTTCTTCTTTTCCTTGTCCTCATTCTGGTCCCGTGGGTGGAGAAGGAGAACATGAATCTGGGGTGCTTAGCCTCCTACCTGCTCCACTGGAACCTATGCAGGATCCTGTAGTGTCTGATACTGTGGCCAGAACAGCTGCTCCCCTGGACTACCTAGCTCATCTGGTGTTATTTCCCTGTTTTAAAGTGGGATCTAAAAACTCATGTAAAGGCTTTATTTCCTTCTTTTTTTAATTCTGAAGCAGACCTCTTTTGTACCGACTTATTTTGATGATCAATTTTGCTTTTTACTGTTGTGGAGAAGTTGGCATGGTCACCTTTGCCATAATACACTAGAATTGTGTGTAGGAAAGAAAATAAAAATAAAACACTGGCTACAAAACCTATTGTGTTTTAGTTTGTTGTGAGCTGACACCTAGAGGTGACACTGTGTAATTCCCACAAGAGGAGGGTCAATGCCTGCAGCCTGCTCAGGGGGATTTCTACAGCAAATGGATGTGACAGAGTTGTAGTGTCTGCTTTCTGTGGGTGAGAACAGTTTGCTTACTGTCTCCCTTACTCCTCCTGAGGATTTCTTGCAAAATTACTTGTTAAGTGAATTTCTTTCTGGCAGATTTTCATTAAATTTGGTCTATAGTAATTTAAGTAATTCATTTTGTTTCCTTTTATGATCCCAAATATTCAGTTCCATTTCTGCTTCTGAGGTTTGACTGGGAAGTGATTGGAAGTAAGTGGCATTCAAGTTACACTCACTGAAGGTGGTTTATAGTTTTTTTTTCAGTGTTATGCCTGTTTATGTCAAATGG
>NW_024429926.1:0-2419 GCF_017639785.1 Mesocricetus auratus
GCAGGCCACAGAATGGGCAAAGATATCCACTGACCCCAAATCTGACAGAGGGCTAATCTCCAAAATTTACAAAGAACTCAAGAAGCAAGTCTCCAAAACACCAAAGGATCCAATCAAAAGGTAGGGTACAAAACTAAACAGAGAATTCTCAATAGAGGAGAATAAAATGGCCAAGAGACACTTAAGAAAGTACTCAACATCCTTAGCCATCTTACTCCTGTTAGAATGGCTAAAATAAAAAAACACCAAAGACAATTTATGCTGGAGAGGATGTGGAGAGAGGGGAACACTCCTCCACTGCTGGTGGGAGTGCCAACTCGTAAAGCCACTTTGGAAAGCAGTATGGAGAATCCTCAGGAAAATGGGAGTCAATCTACCACAAGACCCAGCAATTCCACTCTTAGGCATATATCCAAAGGAGACAAATTCATACAACAAGAGCATCTGCTCCGCTATGTTAATAGCAGCATTATTTGAAATAGCCAGAAACTGGAAGCAACCTAGATGCCCCTCAACTGAAGAGTGGATAGAGAAAATGTGGTATATTTACACGATGGAGTATTACTCAGCAGAAAAAAACAATGGAATCTTGAAATTTGCAGGTAAATGGATAGCATTGGAAGAAACAATCCTGAGTGAGGTAACCCAGTCACAAAAGGACAAACATGGTATGTTCTCACTCATATATGTATGGATTTTAAACATGGATCAGGAGAGTGCCAGTCTGCACTTCCACTGAGAGAGAGTCTGGGAAACAGGAAAGAACCTAAAAGACAAACATGGTACCCGAGAGAAGAGAAATGGGGGCAAGATCCTCTGAACAGATGGGGAACACGGTGAGATATGGGGGAAGGGGGACTTGGGAAATAGAGAGTGGGAGAAGTGGAAGAGAGAGTAGTATGTGGAGGAACAGGAAGGTCAGCTGGAGGCGTAGGATAGGGGGAAGTGTGAATCATAGGTTAGAAGACAGATCAGGCACCATTGTGACCTCTAGTGATCTAAACGGATGGCACCAACTGGCAAGCTAAACAATAGTGTAGAGACCACCTCGAATGCCTATTGCTGATAGTGAACTTGATGTCTATAACCATCCTGGAGCCTTAATCCAGTGACTGATGGAAGCAGAGGCAAACACCCACAGTTAAATACTGAACAGAACCCCAGGAACCCAGCGACAGAGAGAGAGGAGCGAAGAGCAAATTGGCAAAGAATGGGCTGGCAAAACCAGCAGAGACAGCTGATCTGAACAGGGGAATTCTTTTTTTCTAAGCAAGTTTTTACTAAATGTTATGTTAGAAAACACACCCAAAATAAACCACTATATGCTTCAAAAGTCCTTTCCTTCTGGAATGAAAGGCTCAGGGTATTCTGAACTGAAAATTCAGATGAGCTTTAATCCAAAATGCACTCCAAGTATTTTTTACCTGCTGCAACCTCATGGCCTGTAATAAATGTTTATTAAGTTTAAGCAAAAGTACAGGTGGCAAACATCTTCTGATATTATAGATAAATATGTGTATTTAAAATATATGAATTGTGTACATATATGAATCCTGGACACACATGCATGCAGAAGTATGATAAGTCATACTCCATTAAGAGGATAAAGAAAATGGCAAGTCTAGTAGTTAAAATTCCATGATGATCATTATTCACTAAATCAGTCACTATGGACAGTTTCTGTGTTCTGACTGTCCATGACTGCAGGTGTGGGCTTTGGAATGTAAATGCTCCCACATCTGGGGCCTGGAGCATGTAGTGCATTTACAGTCTTACATAAGTTGTTTTTACATGCTCACCCTTTCCTCCTGTGTTTTAGTGTTCTTCGTGTGATTTTATTATTTTTTGTAATAATTTTATATTTAACTGTCCCCAAAGTCCTCCCAACCCCTCACCCCACTCAATTACCCCTCCACTCCCCAGGAACGTTAAGGCCTTCCATAGGGGATTTTCAGAGTCTCTCATATCATCCCGGGCAGGACCTATGTCCTCCCTCATGTATCCAGGCTGAAAGAGCATCCATCCATGTGGAATGGGCTCTGAGAGTCAGTTTGTATGCCAGGAATAAAATCTGATCTATTCTCCAAGGTCCTATAGATTGCAAAATTATCCACTCTGACACCCAGGAACTCTTAAAGTCTTTCTTTATTACTTCTTGACCAATGTGTGATGTAATTGAACATTTTTCAACTTCCACCCTATACTTTGAATTTCGAATGGGACTTCTGTTTTTTTATAGTGGATATCTGGCATCTAGTTGCAAAATGCTGTGTCAGTTCTCAGAGTTAACATAACTAGTAGGAGATACTTCTATGCTGAGATGTAATACTTTTTAAAACCGGTTGATTAGGGAGAGATTCATGTGTCCATGTACCAATTATTTTGGGGTTTATTTAACAAAGTTAAATTTTGAAAAAAT
>NW_024429927.1:0-2510 GCF_017639785.1 Mesocricetus auratus
ATCTTTTAGTGATGTAGATGAGGCAATCTCACAGCTTCTTTGTTTAACAAATCATTTGCTCTAGCTGGCTGTTCAGATTCTCCATTTGTTATTTCACCTCCTTTTTGTTGAGGAGGGCTGGGGTTGGGGATATCTCTCAAACAGCCAACTGTGTGGTGATAAACACAAGTAAACTTGCATTGTGACAAATCATAGAGTATATACATATCAGCCACAATCCTATTCCCTCCAGTCCTTTTGGTCTCTTTTTGATGCTGGACCTCCATCAACCACCACTGTACTTAATATTTAAAACCAAGAGCTCCCAAGAGAATAGTTTTTGCCTTGCCAGTTCCTGGCTTCTGGAGAGACAAATTACTAGCCTGGAAACCTTGATTTCATGAAGCCATGTCAGGCAGTAAATCCAAATTCTGTAATTCATTTCCCATAGTCAAACTAAAGGTCACCTTCTTCAACACAGCACTTCATGGATGCCTAACAACCTGAGACAATCAGCATTCCTACCTCATGTACCCCTATCTAAGGTTTCCGGACACTTCTTTCCTTTGTTGTGGGGAATCCACTCCAACTAATAGAAAACATATGACTGGAAGGACAAAAGGCAAGCGCAGGCCTGGAGAGATGGCCTTTCAATTAATTGGATTTGTTAGTGCCTGCAGCTTACAGAGAGCAAATGAAGGATTCTCTAAGAAAAAAGTTTTGGGTAACTCATTGGTATCTTCTGGTCTCTAATGAAATTGCATGTCTGTGCTCCATAAATAGATATCAGGGAAAACATGCATGCAAAAAGTAAAAATGCCTAAATTATAAATTATGGAAGTATGAGAAAAATGAATACTTGAGAGCAGCACCTTAAAAACTGTGTTCCAAAAAATCTTAGAAATTTTATATGCAGAGATACAACTTTGTCATTTTAATTCTGTGGATACAAGTGTTTGAATCCAATTCTTACTAAAATGTTGACTTAGGGGAAATTATTTAGAAATTGTTTTTCTATATATGAAAAACAGTCATATGACAAATAGTGGCTTAAAAGTATATTCAATTGAGAGGACTTTTATCCTTAGAAAAATATGAAAAGAACAAAAGACAGAGACAAAAATAACAAAATCTGAAACCAAAACAACAAAAACCACAATCAGAATTTAAACAGTTCTGAAAACAAACTAAAATTGTATGCTAAGAAGCAATTTATGGATGCAGATTTAGTGGCACTGTCCCACATTCTGTGACTCTCCTTGAACACATAGTAGGAATGCAGAAAAGGATTGTAACATCCTTTTCAAGGTAAGTGGAGCTATGAGACATTGGGGCTGTTAGGCACTATCTTTCAAGGTTGATCTTATGCTGTGATAGACACCATATTATTCTTTCAGACAACGTGTGATTGTGTGACTTCTGAAGACAAAAAATGACATGGAGAGCATCTCTTTTCCAAAGACATTATAGCTCAGTGTGAAATCATCTCAATCTTCTCTCTAAGGACAATTCAGTTCATTCAACGGTGTCAAACAGGAGAATCTGCAGTTGATTTCCTAATGTATAAATAAATGATGAAGACAACTGTAGTGGGACAGTGTAATCTCTGTAGAGCACTTCAGCATCGCATGTATTTCACTGAGAGGAACTTCATCACAAAAGTGGAGGGTGAATACAATGATCCTTGCTGTGATCTGTCTGGATAGCAGCATAACGTCAATACAGTCTCTGCTGACATATCTTCTGACATGTTTCTTTACATATGAGTGGCTGAGGGCTCTGTCAGCTTACAAAAGTACACTGAAACAAATTTTCTGAGTAACTATTAGCGGAATCATGTCCTCTGTCCATGCAGTTATTCCCCTGACCAGGATCACTTTCTGGTGGATCACAAGATACTACATAACTATGTAACTCTTAGTGGGTTTTTTGAACCTTATGATTCTTTCTGACAGTTTAATTACTCCAGAAAAAGTGAGCCAAATGACTCATGGATCTGCCAAGAGAAGCACCACCTAAAATGTGTTCATATTTTCCTCTCTGGTGAGTTTACAGAGGGAAAAACAAGTATTGTTTTGAGGTGGCCTTGATTCAGTAATTGAGACTCTCATGGGTTCCAGTTGTCTGTGGCTTCTTTTTGCCTCCTCAGTTCTATGAAAGCTTGCTTCCACAGACAGAATGTCCATCAGATCCAAACGCAGCCTTGTTGTGTCAGTGAATAGAGAAAATTTGACCCCATTCAAACATAGGAAACCAGAGTCAAAGAAGAACATGTAACCCGAAAGGACATGTTGCTTGGGATGGGATGAGATGTTACCTCACATTCTTGTGATACTTAGTGTTCAGCTGTATCAGCTCTGTTGGCAAGAGGCGCTTACCTTGAGCTGTGAACTGTTCCTGATTTTTGTAATTTTTTTCACCTGGAGAAAGAAGGCCATTAAAGTAGAGTACTGATGAGGATCTGCAATGTCAGCTATCAAGCTGTGATCACTCAAAAACTTAATTGTGCTAGAAACTCAACATTGTCCTTG
>NW_024429928.1:0-2924 GCF_017639785.1 Mesocricetus auratus
TTTTTGCATTCTCAGCTCATGCATTATTGCTGAAAACATACATACAGGTGCAGTTTCAAACTCTCACAACAGTTCCTTTTCCAAAGAGTCAGATTTCTTCAAAACTGCCAAAGATGCATAGATTAGGAAGCTGCCTTTTGTAGTGCTTCAAACTTTCAGTGCAGCTCTTTTCACATAACCCCATCCACCCACGGTGCAATGGAAGGTACATGGAAGAGCAAGCCAACAGCAGCACCTGTGCTTGAAGGACACGCCGAACCACTCTCCGGTAGAGTACTTGGATAGTCTTAATCCTTTTCGTTATAGGGGTGGGTGGGTTTAAGGTTAATGCCCAGGCTAGAAACGTTTAAAGACTGGTAACACTATGCCCGAACACCTGTCTGATTCCTGGGATGGGGCATCAGTGCTGAGGACTGGCCCCAGGGCCTAAGTGTACTCCAAGAGCTGTGTCCCAAGCAGAAAAACAAAAACAAAAAAACAAAAAACCCCGCCCCACATTTAAATTAAGGATACAGGAGACCATTACCAAAGGTGTCAAAATGCTTTAAAAATCATCAGTAATTATAACTATATTCTGACTTTAAAGGTGTTTGTAAGTCTGAGCTCTACCAAATATACACTTAGTTTTTATGTGTGATCTGTTTTACTTGACTTTAGTAGACTATCAGAGATAGAAGACTGTTAGAGGAAAGAACTCTGACCGTGCATCTTTATTAGCTAACAGAGTCAGTAAGTGGCAAAGAATATTTCTATTTGGGATAAACCACACACCTCAATTCCTGTACTTCAGTGGGAAGCAAATACCACACTGACAATAATTCAGTTCTCAATGATGGAAGTTACCATTCTAGGTGACATCCATAGCAAAGTACCACAACAAAAGTTACATCTCAAACTATTTTTCCATCACATGACATGTAAATTGAATTAAACCCAGTGAAACAGTTTTATTTGAATTCTATTTAGAGCTTTCACACATTATAAATACTTATCATTGCCACAACTTTTGTTACTTGAATAATTTCCAAGAAATTCTTATGCTACCAACCACATGGTTTTTTGGATGTGCTGGCAACTGAATCTATTTTCTCAGGTGAGTACTCTGCCACTAGATCACACTTCTGCTCCTTTCACTAGTATAACAAACCAATGTTTGTTCACCCAAATAAATGTCTTTTTTAGAAGAAGACAAACTTTTCCTGTTCATCAGGAATCAAAAGTTTTAGGTAAGAGCCACACTTTGACCAACTCATCTAAAGTAAAACTCCAGCTCAACAGTTGTAAATACAGCAACAAGCAATGGCAGTACTTCTGTAACTCTGCAGAGACCCTCTTAGTGTGGGGTCAGTATCAGAACCTTCCAGAACAGATGCCTCACGATTGAAAAATGGGAAGTATGTGCACACTGATGCTATACACCTCCAAGATACTAATTTGTTTTCTGTGAAGGAGTCTAGCTATGGCACGCAGGCAGACTTCTGCCTGTGGGACTGCAGAGCATGCATCTGGCTTAATCTATAGTTTTAAGAAACCCCAAACTTAGTCTACATAAAACTAATTAAACAAACCCCACAGCTAGTTGTTTAGAAAACTGAACACTTATTTCTGAATTACGATGATCCTACTTAGATTATTTCTCAACTCTTCTGAAACCGTGCACCATCCTGATTATAGCAGCTTATTCAACATGCTTAGTTTGTCTTTTATTTGCAAACATGCTTGGGAATAAATAGAGCTAAGTAGGAAACAGAGTGAGCACTGCTTGCTATATTCCTAACAGTATGAATGTCTTGTGGTTGCCCCTTGTTTATCTTGTACTTCCCATTTTTCAGTGGAAGTAAGATAATCTTTAATTAGAAAATAAAAATAATTCAAACAATAAAATCAAGTTATTGGTTTAAGTATCTATTGCTTCATTATTAATAAATGCATATAGAAAATTACTAGTAACTACCTAATAGTGAGGAAATTTCAACCATGCATTAGAATGTTAGCATTCTAGAATCAGTTATGGGCCTGCTACTATTGCTTACACTTTCAGCCAGGCCTGGTTTTAATAAACATGCAAACCCTTTGATTCAGAAGTGTGGGAGAAGCAATGATACATGCAAAACTTCAACTGGATATGTCAGTCAAATTCCTTAGAGATGCATTCAGGTACACTGTATCTACTATAATGCTGCTTCAAAACAGAAACAATCATATACAAAAAGGTTAAACTTAAGACTTCTATTCAGTTCTAAAAGACTTAGCTAGAAATCCTGGCACTTTGAAGGTAAAGAATAAATTTAAAGCCCTGGGAAAAAGGAACTGAGGTGACTGTCTTTATGGAACAGTAAGTCTTCTTGGCCACTTACTGAGAGCTGTACAGGTGGTGAGGATACTTAGGCAGAATGGTTTCTTTTCTGATTCACATTAATGAACAGCTCCCTGGGGAAAGTTAAGGAGCAGAGCTACAACAATGTAAACTCAAGCAGTAATGCCCTGAAATTTAGCATAGCCCTCTGCATTTTAAAACTCTTGGCCAAGGGGCTCTTCCAAAATGGTATCATTAATAGCCAAGCAATGTTCTAAATAAACTAGAGACAGTTTGCTTGCACCTACAGCACCATGAGAATGTAAACTCCTGAAGGCTAGGGGGGATCTCTTCATATTTTGCATATCACAGGTAAACAAAGAGTAAACAAGAGACTACAGGAAGATTGAATGCTAATTAACCACATACTTTGAGACCACAAAATCTTGTAGCATAGTTTTACACTTAGAACCATAAACATGGCTGTTAAGGGTAATCTCTGATGTAACTGAATTAATTAGCCTTGTGTCCACGATCATGCAGATATCTGAATATTGCTTGGTTATCTCAAAACCTAACTGGACACCATAGGACATTTAAAGAGAAACTAAACTCAGGATAATCATTA
>NW_024429929.1:0-706 GCF_017639785.1 Mesocricetus auratus
TGTGAAACCATGTGCTGAACTTCACGAAAACTAACCATTTTTCATTGTGTGTGAAACTATGTGCTGAAGTTCATGAAATCTAACGATGCAACAGTGTGTGAAAATCTCCATGGTTAACATAATGAAAACTAACGATACAACACTGTGTGTGATACTATGTGCTCAACTTCATGAATACTAACTATACAACACTGTGTGAGAATCTCTGTGCTTAACTTCTTGAAAACTAACGATACAACACTGAGTGTGAAACTATGTGCTCAACTTCATGATAACTAATGATACAACACTGTGTGTGAATATATGTACTCAACTTAATGAAACAAACATAGAACACTGTATGGGAATCTCTGTGCTTAACTATTGAAAACTATCGATACAACATTGTTTGAGAATCTCTCTGCTTAACTTCATGAAAACTAACAATACAACATTGTGTGAGAAACTATGTGCTCAACATCATGAAATCTTACTATACAACACTGTGTGAGAATCTCTGTGCTTAACTTCATAAAAACTAACGATACAACAATGTTTGTAAAACTATGACTCAACTTCATGAAAACTAATGATACAACGCTGTGTGTGAAAATATGTGCTCATCTTAATGAAACTAACGTTAGAACACTGTATGGGAATCTCTTTGCTTAACTTCAGGAATACTAACGATACAACATTGTGTGAGAATCTCCTGATCAACTTCATG
>NW_024429930.1:0-5456 GCF_017639785.1 Mesocricetus auratus
CCCTTCTGCCTGGGAGTAGGCAGCTGTAAGACAATGTTTAGTAAAAACATGTTTACTAAAAACGATACAATAAGTTCCTGGCCACTTCCCCTTCTGCCTGGGAGTAGGCAGCTGTAAGACAATGTTTAGTAAAAACATGTTTACTAAAAATGATACAATAAGTTCCTGGGAAAGGCCTTCCCACAGAAACTGCCCTGACCTCGACCTTGTCCAAAGACTAACCGCACCTTCAAAAACCCACACACATCCACCTCTGGTGTCAGAGCAGAACCAGCCAGGGTAGAGGAGAGAGCAGAAGCTTCTCTGGTGGGAGCTTTTCTTAGGAAATTTTTCTTGAACCTTTTTGGAGCCTGTTTAAAGTTTTCTTTATATCATTGAACGAGTCTCTGTGTTTTCAATACCCGACACCCTCCGCACGTTCTCGGACACAGGCCGCGCAGCAGACGTGACAATTGGAGGTCCCACTGAGGTCGTGAAAGCGAGGTAAGTGGACAGGGTTAAGAAACTATGGGGAATAGTTCCGGGAAGCTAGAATCATTACAGTATCAACTAAAAAAGTTACTTAAAGAACATGGGACTGCAGTCAAGTCTAAAACCCTAGAAGGCTTTCTAAAATCGATCGAACGAGCCAGTCCATGGTTCATTACTGGGGAAGCTTAAATATTCCAGATTGGGAGGAGGTTCGCCGTGATCTTCATAGACTTTTACGAAAAGAGGGATCTGAGTCCTTGCCCCCTACGACATTCTCCTTATGGAGATTAGTGAGGGGAGCACTTTTGACAGATAAGGTTCATCACCGCCAGGTAGTTCAGGACACAAAAGAGGCTTTTTTAGAGTTACAAGAGACTGAGACTCAAGCCTCCTTGAGTTCAGGGGCAGAGAGTGATGATGAAGAGACCGTGACTGAAACTAGAGGCTCCATTGTTAGTGAGGATGAGGAGGAGTCTCTTAGTAACAACAAAAAAACGGGTAGACATCTCCGGGCGCGACCCAAAAGAAGGACTCCGGTCAGAATCGGTTATATCCTTCTCTATCAGACCTAGAAAATGGAAGTAGCTCAGACTCAGACTCGTCACAGTCTGAAAAGGAACGGTTACTTGCTGAGATCGCGGCCCTTAAAAAAGAACTAAAAAAGATTCTAATTAAGGAAAGACAGGACAGGGAGAGAAACCCTTCCCCATACTCTGAAAAAGGGACTCCTCCTATGAGATAACCCAGTCCTTCTCGGACCTGGAGGGAAGACCCAGAGGAGGGGTCCAATGCTGCCCGGTGGTGGCCCCAGTAATGGAAGTTCCAGATCCGAACAATTCTGGACAGGTCATTAGGCGTCATAACCCTTTAAATTTTAAGGATATAAAACAACTTAAAGAGGCAACTTTAAATTATGGAGCACAGGTTCCCTTTACACTTTCCTTAATGGAATCTTTTGCGTCTCTTAATTTGACACCTGGCGATTGGCAGCAGCTTTGCAGAGCAGCTCTGTCGGGGGGAGATTATTTGATTTGGAGAGGTGAGTTTCAGGAAAGATGCAGCCAGACAGCCCAAAGGAATGCACAGGCCGGACAGCCCCAGAGAAATGTGGAGATGCTTACCGGGAGTGGTCAATACGCCACCATTCAGCAACAAATGCAATATGACATCGCAGTCTATGCCCAAGTGGCAGCAGTGGCCCAAGGGGCTTGAAAGCATTGCCTTCCAAGGAAGGAGGGGATCATCTGTCCAAAATCCTTCAAGGACCTTCTGAACCTTTTCAAGACTTCGTAGACCGTCTCAGTCAGGTAGCAGAAAGAATATTTGGGGCATTGGGCCTGCGATGCCAGTCATAAAGCAGATGGCATTTGAAAATGCAAATAAATATTGTAAGGAAGCCCTTTGCCCCTATCGCAATAAAAGTCTAAATGACTATATCCGGATCTGTAGGGACATTGATGGGAACTTCATCCAGGGCCAAGTGTTAGCTGCTGCTATTCGGCCCCAAGTGGGGAAAGAAAGACCTACTCTGGGAGGGAGAAAAACATGTTTCAGCTGCGGTAGGGAGGGACACTTCCGTAGAGAGTGCCCTCAAAATAGTACTACGGGTCTCAAGAGACCTGGTTTATGCCCCCGTTGTTGAAGGGGATATCATTGGGCCAATAACTGCTGCTCTAAAACTGATAGGGAGGAAATCTCCTTTCTGCTAATAATAATCAGGGAAACGGGAGGAGGGCCCCACCCCAGGGCCCCAAAACCAATGTGTACGGGGCAATGACCCCTGCTCTGGGCAGTGGCAGGACTCATTTTCTCCCCAGAGCAACCCCTTCATATCTCAGACCTCCTTAGAGCCACCTCAGGGAGTGCAGGATTGGACCTCGCTCCCTCTGCCCGGGCAATCCTAACACCGGAAATGGGGATCCAGGCCCTCCCTACTGGGGTGCATGGGCCATTGCCCCCAGGCACGGTCGGACTACTTTTGGGACTGTCCAGTACTATTCTTCGAGGCATCCAGGTACACCCCGGTGTTATAGACCAGGATAGTGAGGGGAGATTAAAATAATGACATCAGTGGGCAGTGGGGTTGTTGCCATCCCTGCAGGAGAACGGATTGCTCAGATACTCCTTCTCCCTACAGCTCCTTGTGAGGCTAGAAAAATTAAAGAGAAAAGGGGCAACCAAGGTTTTGGAAGTACCGGCCCGGCAGCATTTTGGGTAGCCACTATGGAGAACCGCCCCCAGCTTACATTAAAGATAGAAGGCAAGTTCTTTAGGGGCGTCTTAGATTCTGGGGCAGATTTCTCTGTCCTCTCAGATAAATTCTGGCCCCCACCTGGCCAAAAGAGGAAGGGACAGTGACCCTCCAGGGAATAGGACAGGCTGTGCCCCAAAAAGCCTCAGAATCTTAAAGTGGCAAGACTCTGAAGGCCACACAGGGCTTTTCCAGCCATATGTTTTGCCTGGCCTCCCTATTAACCTCTGGGGATGGGACCTCATGCAAGAAATGGGAGTGGTCCTCACCACTTAGGCACCCAAGTCCAAAAGCAGGGGCCCCCAGATGACGCAAGGGAGGGGCTGGAGCCCGGGGAGGGAACTAGGTAAACTAGAACAGGGAGAGGTTTGCCCTGTGGCATCCCTCCCTTTGGAGACCAGGGCCCCAGGGGATAGGAAGGGTTTTGGTCATTTTTGAGGGAAACTGAGAGATCTAAAAGGCTGGCCAGTAAGGCTATGCGGATGTGTTAAAAAGGGGTACCAAGCTAGGGGTACTGGATTAAATCTCCAGGCCTTCGCCTGACACCAAGGTCAGGAAAGAAAGGGGAACCTGAGAGATCACCCTCAGTTGGAGGATGGATTAAAAGTGAGTAAATTAAAAATTGGTAACAGTGAAGAGGTACTGGTATTGAGTAAGGAAAAAGAAAAAGACAAAGGTATATGGAATGGAGGGTTTTGTTTGCATTTAAGTTCTATTTTGTGAGTCATCTCTAGAAACTTTTGGCCAAAAGCCTGGCCTCTCTACCTTACATCTACAGAGTTACAAGGAGTAGGTATGGCTGTACCCCATGACTGTAGCTCAAATGGAGGAATGATAAAAACATATAGGACTTTTTAACCTTTTTAGTTCAAGGATTGGCTGGAGTTGTTCTTTTACATAGATTTCAATTAAGGAAGCTTCATTGCAACAGACTAATCATGACCTAGGGAAAAAGGATGACTGAAAGATGCATGTATGTTCTGAATGTATGGTGTGGCCACACCGGTATGTATGAAATGTGATTGCGAATGTGTGAGTGTGAACTGCTTATATGATTAAAAGGATACTTGAATCCCTTCAAAAATAGTTAAGAAGCTACCTAGATTGCGTTAAATATAGCCAAAAGGAACATCCAGCCAGTCTGTTAATGTTTTAACAGAAAAATTTAAGATACAAATGAGGCCTTGTCAGCTAGTGAGAGTTCTACAGGTTAGATTGGGAAAGACTGCTCACAGACTTCAAATAATTTTCAAAAGTTATTTAGTAAGCCCAATTTACCTAGATAGTTAACCAAGGAGGGTAGACAAATCCTTCTACTGTTATGGTCCAGCTTCAACAGTTCAAAAAAGAAAATTTTTTTAGAAAATAAAAAAGGGGGAATAATGTCCCCAGTCCCCACATGACTCATCAAATAATACACTCCTCATTTAAAAATTTTATAATGTGAATGCCAGTGAGCTTCAGACAGATTCTGGCATGATGGAACTTGAGCAACCATTGCTCAGGTCAAATGGAGACATCCATACACTAGACAGTGGAGAAGACCCTAATTTGGGGTCGAGGGCATGTTTGTGTTTTCTTGCAGGAAAAGAATAAAGCTTTAGCAGCTGTCAGACCATTTAGTGAGATACATGGAGCAGAGAAAAACTGGACCTGATACCATGGGAGCCTACCTAAGCCAGTTTGAGTGAGATCTCCTAAATCAGTGTTCCTGATTCTTGATGTCATCGAATCTAGAGCCCAAGAAAGAAAGAAAACAGTCGGTTTGAGATTTCCAGTTTCTCAACAGACCTGCTGCATCAACCTTCCGGACCCATGAGTTTTCATCGTGAAGCCAACAGAGAAAAAAGGACCCATTTAAAGCATTTGGACATTGGTATGGACTATGATGAGTGGCAAAAGCCTCTTTTCAGTATTTGAACAGGACATGGTCACTTGAAATATCACTTAATGGTTCCTGTTTCTGGAATCACGACTAGGCCAGTGTATTTTTCTGGAGAAATGCAACTTGTCCTAATGTGACAACTATTGTTCATATTTTTTGTAATGCTACATGTGTAACATCAATGATTGTACCTAATGTATCTGTGCAAGTGCACTTTCTAAATGCTTTCCTGAGCAGATCTTGAAACGATTGGAAACTTTATCAAATTGTAAATGTAAATCACATGCGGGTTACCCTTGTAACAGATGAAGGCTGGTAGAATGTTATGGCCCAGATCTGGTGATGGGTATGGTGATGGAGAGGCACTATGTCAATGGGGGTCCTGGAAATGGTGGCAGTGGCGGTAGGCATTCTGGCTTTATGCCAAGCTCAAACGTGCCTTGTTCCAGAGACAAGAGATCCGTAACCAAGTATTGCTTAGCTTAGCCCATGGCAATCCCGATAGCCATGAAGGTTGGTTACAGATGATTTAAGGTTGGGGTATCTCCGATGACGGGCAACCTGTGGGGAAGACCCCCTCCCACCTAAAACAGGGGTTCAAGGTCCCCCAAAGACGGGAAAGGGAGGGTGACCCTACTTGACCTAAGCCAGGAGTGCCTCATTTGAAAATAAAAAGGGGTGAATTGTGGGAACACCAGACCTTGAGCAGAGACCCACTTCCCCTTCTGCCTGGGAGTAGGCAGCTGTAAGACAATGTTTAGTAAAAACATGTTTACTAAAAATGATACAATAAGTTCCTGGGAAAGGCCTTCCCACAGAAACTGCCCTGACCTCGACCTTGTCCAAAGA
>NW_024429931.1:0-31925 GCF_017639785.1 Mesocricetus auratus
GGTTCGGTGTGGCTGGATATAAGTTGAGGACTTTGATTAATTTGGATTTAAGTTTTGTGCATGGCGATAGACATGGATATATCCACATTCGTGTACATGCCAGTCTCCAGTTATGCCAGCACCATTTGTTAAAAATAATTTATTTTTTCCATTGTATATTTTTAGCTTCTTTGTCAAAGTTCAGATGTTCCTACATCTGTGGGTTAATATCAGGGATTTTAATTTGATTTCATTGGTTTACCTGTCTATTTTTTTCTCAATACCAAGCTATTTTCAGGACTATAGCTCTACAATAGGGCTTGAAGTCAGGGATGGTGATGCCTCTGATGGTTCCATTTGAACAGGGTTTTTTTGGGTCTTTTGCTTTTCAAAACAAAATTGATTGTTGTTCTTTTAAGGTCTGTAAAAAATTGTGCTGGGATTTTAATGGGAATTGCCTGGTATCTGTAGATTGCTTTTGGCAGGATTGCCATTTTTACTACATTGATCCTACCTATCCAAGAGCATCGGAGATCTTTCCATTTTCTGAGGGCTTCTTTAGTTTCTTTCTTTAAAGATTCAAAGTTCTTGTAATACAAGTCTTTCCCTTGTTTTGTTAGCATTACCACAAGGTATTTTATGTTGTTTGTGGCAATTTTAAAGAGTGATGTTTCTCTGGTTTCATTCTCAGCCCTTTTATCATCTGTGTATAGTAGTGCTACTGATTTCATGAGTTGATCTTGTAGCCTGCCACTTTCCCGAAGGTATTAATCAGCTGTAAGAGTTCCCTGGTAGAGTTCTTTTGGTCATTTATGTAAACTATAATATCATCTGCAAATAGTGAAATTTGACCTCTTCCTTTCCAAATTGGATACCCTTTTGTTGTCATATGGCTCTGGCTAGAACTTCAAGTACAATATTTAAAAGGTATGGAGAGAGTGGACAGCTATGTCTTCTTCCTGATTTTAGAGGAATTGCAGTTAGTTTCTGTCCATTTAGTTGGATGTTGGCTGGTGGTTTGCTGTATATAGCTTTTATTATGTTTATGTATGTCGCTGTTATCCCAGATCTCTCCAAGTCCTTTATCATGAAGTGTTGTTGGATTTTTCTCAAAGGCTTTATCAACATCTAGAGAGACGATCATGTGATTTTTTGTTTTTCAGCTTGTTTATATGGTAGATTACATTGATGGATTTTTCTTACGTTGATCCATCCCTACATCCCTGGGATGAAACCTACTTGATCATGGTGAATAATTCTTTTGGTGTGTTCTAGGAACCGATTTGCCAGTATTTTTGTATCAATATTCATGAGGGATATAAGTCTGAAGTTCTCTTTCTTAGTTGTATCTTTGTATGGCTTGGGGATCAAGGTTATTGAAGCCTTGTAGAAAGAGTTTGGCAAAGACCCTTCTGCTTCTATTGCATAGAATACTTTGAGAAGTATTGGTATAAGTTGTTCTTTGAATTTCTGGTAGAATTCTGCACTAAAGCCATCTGGACCTGGGCTTTTTTTGGTGGGTGGAGTTTAATGAATGTTTCTATTTCCATAGGGGTTATAGGTCTATTTAAATTACTTATCTGTCTTTTTATATGCAAGTTGAGGCCGTTGATATTGAGGGATATTAATGACCATTGATTGATGATTCTTGTTTGTGCTTGATTTATTGTTAGTGAAGTTATTTTGTGTACTTTATCCTCCCTTTTTCTTTTGGTGTTTTGTAAAGTGGGATTATATATTGCATGTGTCTTTGTGAATGTAGTTAACTTCCTTGGATCTAGGTTTTACTTCTAGCATATTCTGTAGAGCTGGATTCCACGATACGTATTGTTTAAATCTGGCTTTGTCATGGAATATTTTGTTTTCTCCATCTATGATAATTGAGAGCTTTGCTGGATATAGTAGTATGGGCTGGCATCGTTGTTCCCTTAGCGTTTGTAGGACATCTGTCCAGGATCTTCTGGCTTTCATCGTTTCCATTGAGAAGTCAGGTGTAATTCGGATAGTTCTGCCTTTGTATGTTACTTGGCCTTTGTCTTTAGCTGCTCTTAATATTTTCTCTTTACTCTGTAGGTTTGATGTTTTGATTATTATATGGGGAGGTGACTTCTTTTTCTGGTCCAGCCTATTTGGTGTTCTGTAATTTCTTGTATTTTCATAGGCATATCATTCTTTAGGTTAGGGAAGTTTTCTTCTATGATTTTGTTGAATATGCTTTCTGTACCTTTGAGATGTATTACTTCTCCTTCTTCTATACCTATTATTCTCAGGTTTGGCTTCTTCACGGTGTCCCATATTTCCTGGATATTTTATGTTAAGGATTTTTTTGGTTTTGAGATTTTCTTTGGTTGACGACTCTATATCCTCTAATGAGTCTTCAAAACCTGAGATTCTCTCAGCTATCTCTTGTATTCTATTGGTGATACTTGCATCTGTAGTTTCTGATCGTTCACACAGCTTTTCTATTTCCAGCATCCCTTCATTCTGTGTTTTCTTTATCGTTTCTATTTCAGCTTTCAATCCTTCAACTGTTTGAGTTGTTTCCTTCATTTTTTGGTTGTTTTTTCTTGGTGCTCCTTAGATGCTTTGAGAGATTTGTATATTTCTTGAATTTTTCCCCCATTTCATGGATTTTTTGTTTGTTTTTCCTTCTATTGCTTTAAGGGATTTCCTCCTTTCTTCTTTAAGGGTCTCCATCATCTTCATGAAATAATTTTTAAGGTCTGTCTCCTCTTCTTCTTCTATGTAGTGCTTTTCGGTCTTGCTTGTGTTGGATCCCTAGATTCTGGTGGGGTTATGTTGGTCCTTTTTTGCTGAGTGAGCTCTTATTCTGTCTTCTTCCCATCTCTTCTTCCAGTGGATGTTGGCAAGTAATACCTATCAAGGAAGTCGGCCATTTCCTTTAAATTTTAGAATTTTGTGGAGTACTGGTTTTCAAAGTATGACCTGATGATTCTCTGAATTTCTTCAGAGTCTGTTGTTGCTTCCTCCTTTTCTTTTATTATTTTGTTAATTTGCTGTTCATGCTCTGATATTTGGTAAGTTTGAACAAAGGTTTGTCTATTTGTTGATTCTTTCAAAGAACCAACTCTTCGCTGCATTGATTCTTTTAATTGTTTTCCTAATTTCTACTTCATTGATTTCAGCCCTCATTTTGATTCTTTCCTGGCACCTACTCCTCCTGGTGGAGTTTGCTTCTGTGTGTTCTAGAGCTTTCAGCAGTGCTGTTAATTCTCTAATATAAATATTCTCTGGTTTGTTCATATGGGCACTTAGTGCCATGCACTTCCTTCTAGCACTGTTTTCAAAGAGCCCCATAGCTTTGGGTATGTTGAGTCTTCATTCTCATTGAATTCTAGGATGTTTTTAATTTCTTTTTTTTATTTCCTCTTTGACCCAGGGATGGTGCAGTTGATCATTATTGAATTTCCATGAGTTTGTAGGTTTCCTGAAATTTGTGTTGTTGTTGAATTCTAATTTTAAAGCATGGTGGTCTGATAAGATGCATGGAGTTATTCCAATTTTTGCTGCTGCTGAGGTTTTATATGTTGGCAAGTATGTGGTTGATTTTTGAGTAGGTTCCATGTTGTGGTGAGAAGAAGGTATATTCTTTTTTATGTGGATGAAATGTTCTATAGATGTCTGTTAATTACAGTTGGATCATTACTTCTATTAGACCCTTTGCTTCTTTGTTGCATTTCTGTCTGTTATTCCTGTCTAGTGGTGAGAGGGGTGTTTAAATCACCCCCTATAAATGTGTGGGGCTCTATATGTGATTTAAGTTTTAGTAATGTTTCTTTTACAAACATGGATTCCTTTATATTTGGGGCATAGACGTTCACGATAGACACTTCATCTGGGTGGATTTTGCCTGTGTTGAGTATGTAATGACCTCCTTCATTTCTTTTGATTTATTTTATTTTAAAGTCTAATTTGTTAGATATTGGGATTGCTAGCCCTGCTTGTTTCTTGGGTCCATGTGATTGGAAAATTTTTCCCAACCTTTAACTCTCAGGTAATATCTGTATTTGATTATGAGGTGTGTTTCTTGTATACAGCAGAATTATGGGTTCGGTCTTTGAATTCATTCTACTAGCCTGTGTCTTTTTATGGGTGAGTTAAGGTCATTAATATTGAGGGATATTAATGACCATTGATTGCTCATTCTTCTTTGATTTGGTATGATTGTTGGTGGTGGAATTCCCCCCTTTAATCTATTGGCTGTTGGTAGAGTAGGATTCTCTAATGCCAATGCTTTTCTGGTTGTAGTTAACTTCCTTGGGTTGGAATTTTCCTTCCAACACTTTCTGTAGTGCTGGGATAGTGGACATGTTTTGCTTGAATCTAGTTTTGTCATGGAATATTTTGTTTTCTCCATCTATAGTGATTGACAGCTTTGCTGGGTATGGTAATCTGGGCTGGCATCCATGGTCTCTTTCTGTTGGGAGAATATCTATCCAGGACCTTCTGACTTTCTGCGTTTCCTTGGAGATATCATGTGTATATGTTACTTGGCCTTTTTCCTTACCTTGTCTTAATATTCTTTCTTTATTCTGTATATTTGGGGTCTTGATTATTATGTGTCAAGGGGACTTTTTTGTGATCCACACTATTTGTTGTTCTGTAAGCTTCTTGTAACTTCATTGGCATGTCTTTCTTAAGGTTGGTAAATTTTTCTTCTACGATTTTATTGAATATGTATTCTGCCCCTTTGAGTTGGTTTTCTTCACCTTCTTCTATACCTATTATTCTTAGGTTTGTTCTTTCCTTGGTGTCCCATATTTCCTGGATGTTTTGTGCTAGGCATTTGTTAGACTTGAGATCTTCTTTGGTAGACTAATCTGTTTCTCCTAGTGAATCTTCATCACCTGATTGTCTCTCTTCCATCTCTTCAATTCTGCTGATTTTTCTTGCATCTGCGGTTCCTGACCATTTACCCAGCTTTTCTATTCCCAGAATTCCCTCATTTGTGTTTTCTTTATTGTCTGTGTTGCAGTTTTCTTGTCTGGAACTGTTTGAATTGTTTCCAACATCTTATTTTTATTTAAGAGATTTGTTGCTTTTTATATTTTTGATTTGATTTTTTTCCATTTTAAGGGATTTTCTCATATCCTTTTTGAGGGACTCTATCGTTTTCATGATGGTATTTTTAAGGTAATTCTCTTCTGCCTCATCTTCATTTGGGTGCCCAGTCCTTGCTGACAACAGATCTTCCTTATAGTGATAATAATCAAACAAACTAATATCTTTTCTCTCTTACAAACTTCTACTGCCTTTTATTTTATTAATGTATCTGTGGTAGAAGTTATTTGAATACTGCCTTACTGCCTTATACTGTAGTTTTTAAGATAATGTGAGATCCTATAGAGACACGGAATCATTTTCTGTAACATATCTGCTTACCTGTCTCACTAGATATCTCATTGTCTGAACAAGGAATGCAACCATAGCAGCAAACAGCCTTGCGCTCCAGGGTAACTTTTCTGAATCCAGGCTGACAACTCTCACTGTACACAGATTTAGGAATTTATGAATAAATGACTGATAATAGATACTCTGAGTTTATTGAAAACCCCAATAATGCTGCTTTTGTATATAACACAAATTATTTGAAGTATTTATGCCTACAAATGCAGAAAACAATTTTAATAGGTTGTGTTCTATACAGGATTGATTCGAAATTATCACAATGTTAGAAATTGTGGAGCATAATGAGTTAGGAACAAGTTTCAAGCATGTAGGAAAAAGAAAATATGCCTTAGAATAACAAGTGCTCCTTTAAACCAGTTTCTGTCTATTTATTTACTTACTAATGTGTTAAGAAAATTTTACCTCCAAAGTCATTGTGAATTAAATTTGTCTACTTGGCAGGATTTACAATCATCATGGAAGCAAATTATTGGGTATTTCTGTAAGTAATCTGAAATAGAACATAACAGCTTTCACTCTAAATGTGCATGTCACTCTCCTATCAGGAAGAGAAATGAGAAAGAGGTTATCTGTGGTAATTGCTGCTTTCTGCTGAGAATATGATGTCATTAGTAACCTTATGATCCTAAAATAATAAACGTTCAAAGATAAGGGCTACATCTACACATTTTCAGTAGAAGAAATGATTTTTAGCTTATTTTCGATATGTATTCATTTGCAGCAGGACTGGCTATAAACATAAATGCCTGTACTCGATAGTAGTTTCCTTTTAAAGATGTGGAAAAGCAAAATGATAAATGATTGTGTACTGAAATTTATAAGCATGAAATAAAAATCAATTATTTGTCTCTCCAGAGGACTGAGAGGTGAGTGATCCATTTCCCAACTGGAACACACATCTACCAGCAATCTGTCCCCAGCAAAATACTTGCCCCAAATCATCCACACTATAAGGTAAGCAGTAAAGATTCCTACACGCAGACAACACCAATAGCTCCACATGCTTCGCTGTAACATACTATTCCCACTCTGCCACCAGACCAACCCATTCCCAGAAAGTTTTTGACTCCCTGGGGCACAGAGAAATGGGTGAGAGGAATGAGAAAGAATACTGAGAGAGAGAGGGGAGTAAGAGCTACACCTTGGGATACAGACATCTACTGTACAGAGAGGGATGAGAAAGTGGATTAAGGGGGTGGGATCAAAGCCTATGCCAAGCATTTATGTAGACATACATTTAACAACCTAATTAACAATAAGGAATTGTAAGAGTAAGAGCCTAATAGTACTACATCAGGAATATCTGACATTCTGACACAAATGAAGCAGAAGACAAGAGCCTTAAAATAATTGGATAAAGATGAAGTAGGTCCATATAGAAGAAATGAAGAAACCCCTTATAGAAATGGAGGAAAAGACACACCAAAAATTGGAAAAATCTATAAGTTCCTTAATGAAAGTCAAGAAAATCATGCAAAAACAACTAGTCCAAGTCTTGAAAACTGAAATGAAGGCAAAAAGGAAAGCACAAATTGAGGAAATTCTGGAAATGGAAACTCTGGGTAAATGAACAGAAAAGACAGATACAACCTACACAAACTGAATTCAACAGAAGAAAGAGAGAATTTCAGGTATTGAAAACATGATAGAAGAAACAGATTCATTGGCCAAAGAAAACAATAAAGCCAACAATGTCATAACACAAATTGTCTAGGAAATCTGGAACACCAATAAAAGAGCAAAACTAAGGATATTAGGATTAGAAAGAGAAGAATACCAGCTCAATGGCACAGAAATTACATTTAAAAAGATAGAATAAAGCTTTCCCAAAATAAAGGAGCAAATTCATATGAAGATACAAGAAGTTTAGGAACACCAAATAGACTGTACTGGAGAGGATGTGAAGAAAGGGAAGACTCCTCCACTGCTGGAGGGAGTACCAACTCATATAGCCACTTTGGAAACGAGTATGGAGATTCCTCAAAAAATGGGAATGAGTCTACCACAAGATCCAGAAATTCTACTTTTAGGCATTTACCCAAAAGATGCACATTCATACATGTGTACATCTGTTCATCTATGTTCATAGTAACATTATTTGTAAGAGGTAAAACCTGGAAACAGCCTAGGTGCCCCTCAATAGAAAAGTGTGTTGAGAAAATGTGGTAGATTTACACAATAGAGTGCTACTCAGTGGAAAACAAGATACAATGGAATCTTAAAAATTGCAGGCAAATGGATGGCACTAGAAGAAACCATCCTGAGTGAGGGAGCCCAGTCACAGAATGACACACATGGCATGGACTCACTCATATGTGGATTTTAGACATGGAACAGGGGATTGTCTGCCTGCACTCCCAACGCCTTCATTCTCGGAAACAGGGAGAACCCTAAGAGAGATATTCATGGTATCCCAGATAAAGGGGATGTGTTCGCATCTCCTGAATGGATTGGGATCATGGCAGAGGGGATAGAGAGCATGGAGAAAGAAAATGGGAGAAAAGAAAGGGAGAGTTGTACATGGGGAAGCAGGAAGGCTGAGTTGGAGGAAGAATAGAGGAGAGCAGGATGATAGATACCATAAAAGATGGAGTCATTATAGGGTTGAGGACAGATCAAGCTTCACTGAGATTTCAAGGGAACTACACCAACTAGCAATCTAAGCAATAGTGGTGACGCTACCTTAAATGCCCTTCCTTGACAATGTGACTGATGACTACCTTTTATGCCATCTTAGAGCCTTCCTCCATGGGCTGACAGAAGCAGAGCTAGACACCTACAGAACTCCTGGAACCCAGTTGTAGAGGAGTGATGATCAATGGGGTGAAGACCAGGCTGGTGAAAACCACAGAGACAACAGACCTGAACAAGTGAAAGCTCATGGATCCCAGGCTGACACTGATCCAGACCCCTTGAATGTGGGTGTCAGTGAGGAGTCTTCGGCAATCTATTGGGTCTCACGTAGTAGATCAGTATTTATCCCTGGCATATGAATGGATTTGGGGAGCCCATTCTTCATAGAGAGATACTTTCTTAGCCTCGACACATGGGGGAGGGCCTAGACCCTGCCATGCATGATATAATAGATTTGGAGATTCCCCTGAGGAGGGGGAAGGGGATGGACTGAGGCAGTTGAGGGGTTGTTGGTGGTTGGGAGGAGGGATTGACACATGAAGCAGGCTTGTTTCTAATTTAAATTAATAAAAAGAGTATCATAATGAAGTCCAAGCCATGCTTAATCACTTCATTGTAATAAATACAATTGAGGAAACAAAAACAAAACAAAACAAGGAAAGAACAACAAATAGAATGGGTGAAAAACTTTCCTCTCACCACATAATAATAAAAACATAAAATATGTAGAATAAAGAAAGTATATTAGGTGCTGCAAACGTTAAGATCAAGAAACATATGAAGGCAAACCCATCAGAATTACACCCGAATTCTCAATGGAGACTCTCAAAGCCAAAAGATCCTGAACAGACATTATGTAGACCCTACGAGATCATGGAAGCATCATCACAAGAGACTGCTTACTAAATATAATAGCTGTAGCTCAGCTCATTAAAACACCTCATGAATCTCAAAATCTTCTGTAACCAAAGGACATTCTCAATAAGACATAACTTCAACCAATAGAATATGAAAAATATTCACCAAACCCAAATTTGGCAGAGGACTGCAAATTTTTATAAAACTCAAGAAACTATACATCAAAGTACAAAATAATCCAGTTGAAAAATGGGGTACATACCTAACAGCAAATTCTTACCAGAAGAATCTCAAATCGCCAAAAGACATTTAAGGAATTTCACAACATCATCAATCATCACGGAAATACAAATCAAAATTATTCTGTGATACCATTTTTCACCTGTCAGGATGGCTAAGATTAAAAGTACTAAGGACAGTTTATGTTGGAGAGGATGTAGAACCATGGTAACACTCCTCCACTCCTGGTGAGATTGCAAAATTGTACAGACATTTTGGATATCAGTATTGGGGTTCCAAAGAAAATTGGGAATTAATCTACTTCAAGGCCCACTAATACCACTCATGAGTATCTATGAAAAAGGTACTTAATCATACCCCATGGTCATTTGCTCAACAATATTCATAACAGCATTATTTCTAATAGTCAGAACAAGGAAACAACAAAGATGCTTCCAACAAGGTGAATAACAGATAAGGAAAATGTAAGACAATTACACAATGGAGTAACTACTCAGTGGTAAAAAATGACCTCAAGAAATTTTCAGGGAAATGGATGGAACTAGAAAAAAAATTCTGAATGAGGTAACCCAGACTGAGAAAGAGAAACATGGTGTGTATTCACTCATTAGTGGATATTAGATACAAATGAAAAGATAAACAGACTAAAGTCCTTAGCTGCAGAGAAAGTACATAACAAGGAGGATACTAAGAGGGAAACATTGAACTGCAGTTGTATTGTAAAATGAAAGAAAAATACAAAATATGGAAAAAACAAAAAAATGAACTATTCATTTTCCAGGTACAGTATAGGAATTCTATTAGAGACATTGTGTGTTGAGTTGAAATAAAGTGGAAATTATAGGCACAGATATGTGAGTATATATATATATATATATATATATATATATATATACATCTACAGTAATGGTACTATAGGGAGAATTATTAAAATGTTAAAAGTTGCAGACTTATTGCCAGAATTATTTCAGTGGTGGGGAACTCTGAAAATTTATGAGACTCACCCCAATCCAAGTGTTCTCTCTCTACTTGTATTGTGTTGACTGACGCATCTCATTTCAGAATCCTGCCCATCTTTCCATGGATGTAACTCTCCTGACCATAAAATACTCTTATACCTCATTTTTCAAAAGTCAGTTTCTGTAATGGTGTTTGATCATAGGATGTAAATAAAACTATTATGTAGTTTTGTGGTATGAATCATAAATTAAGAGACTGTATCCAACAGAATATCCTATGAGTCATTATAGAGACTAAGCATCCTACATCTCAGGTACACCTAATTTGAGTTTCTGAATATTAACAGACATTCAAACCTAAAACTTTTCATCTTTAAGAAACGGAGAACAATAAATACTGTATACTGGTAGTTATTTTTCATTCTTTTCTACTGGGTGTTTTATAGTAAATGCTTTTGAGTTAGAAACGAGGTTTTAATTTACTGGTGGATATATTTGTGTCATTATGGCAAGTTTAATGCTTCAAAATAAATCAAAAATCACTTCTGGATATATTTTTGGCCACTGTATCAAATGTTCAGATAAAGATAACTGTTGACAATTTGGAGCACTGGGTGAAAAGGTTCCCACTTTCACTTTTAATACAAGACCCTTTGGAAAATTCCTGAAGTTGAGAATGTCATAATTATTACTCATCATCTGTTCCCAATATAAATCCCTGTTGTCTCTGACATGATTATTCCTTAAGAAAGAGTGAAGCTGAAAGGGAATAAAGATCATATGACAAAGTATGTCTGAAAGGTTGACAAGAAATGGAATGACTTTGGTTTAAGACATCACACTCATGTAGGTATTACTGGGGCTGAGAAATTGTTACCTGGGTTAGTGTGATGCCCTAATATCTCTGAAGGGACAGACTGTCTCAGGAAAATTTCTTAATTAACTTAGAAAATGAATTAGTGAGCATTGATGAAGTAAATCTAACCTTCTTTTTAAAAAGCTGTACAAATTTACTTACCTACATCGTGTATGCCAAAGTTGCATAAATAAAGTGTGTTTACTGATGACTTAATGTTAGTTAAGAAATCATTTATGTACTACTACCTTCTGTTATTCAAATGTCACTGTTTCAGTTAGTGAGAATTCTTAGTTTTCTAATGGAATCTCTTAGCATTAGAAGGTTTTGTGACTATTAGTTGCACAATATTTATACTTTATTTCCTCCTTGTCACCAGCAACCTGTTCCTCAGAAACATGCACACAAAGAGCTGTACTGCCTTGTAAGATAAAAAATAAAGTTTCTCCTTTCATTTCTTATATAATGATCAAATATTCAATTCCTAATATGGAGCCTAATCAAATAAACTCAAAATTTCACATTGCTGATGCTCTAAAATATTGGAAGAGATGTTACCTGACAGGGAAATAACACCATTTCTTTCTCATTTCCAAATGGTTGCATTTGTACTTACTGAAGTTTCATCTCATGAAGACTGTGGGAAACAGTATACACAGCTTTGTAAATATCATAACTCTCTTCTGTCATTGCCATGTCAAAAATGTTTCTAGGCAGGTTTTCTCCCCATGTGAGACATTATAAAAGTCAAATCCCAGAGATATGTTTGGTAAAAGGTGGGGATTGCTGTTGATCTCCTCAGTGTCAAATTCCAGAGCCAGAATAAACTAGTAGTTCTAAAAATTATACCTGAATAAAGGAAATAAAATCACACTACATAAGAATTAGAGATAGCACAGAGCTGAAGCTCAATCCAATGATATTTCTAGTTCATAAATTAGTTTTTATGTATGCTCCACATTTAATCTTTCCCATTAAATGACTGGAATTCAACAAATTATGTTACCTGGTTAGAATGAAATAAAATCCTCCATCTAGTATCCTCATTATTAACAGTTTCATGACAGTTTCATTGCTTTCTATTGTATTTAACACATAAATAAATTTTTTGATTATAAATATGAAAGACACACCTATATAAAATTTCATGTTTCCTGTGCACTGCTCTCATTTTCCTTCCTAGAGCTAGAGGAAATAAAATATTACTTGATTAGAGCACTCACCTTCACAAAGTAATATTTTAATCAAAGAATATCCCTGAGTTAATTTGGCTCAGCTATATAAATACTTGTTATTCTTTGATAATATTGACTCTATGTGAATTTATATAACTTCTGAATTGTGTGTGTGTGTGTGTGTCTGTGTGTGTATGTCAAAAATGTTTCAATTCTAATTAAGTGCAAGACTAGATAGCTTTCACTGGCATTTCTGGTTTTAATTTTCTTTCTAACAATGTCTGTATTATTTCAATAGCAAATGACTGGATATTCCCAATGGATACTTCCAGGATTTTTTTAAATCAGACTCCTTTAATCCACAGGATCCTGAATTACAAGTGTGTACTCATAAATTTTCTGGGGGCCTAAACTAAGGTACTCTCACTTGAATCTGAATCATTTTTGCTTTCTGTGACATTTTAGTATCAAAGTCTGAAATTAAGAAAATTGGGTTTCACTTGAATACCATTAAAAATAAAAAGACACAAAACAAAACCTACACTCAGGTGACATTCCCTAAGAAATAGGCTGCTGCCCATGCCAATTATGCCTTTCTGAACAAGAGGTAACCAGATATAAGCAGATATATATATATATATATATATATATAGAGAGAGAGAGAGAGAGAGAATGGTAATTTATCTGTTCATTGTAATATAACCTGTGACCTGTGTTAACCCCAAATCCTTTTTAGTTTGTGTCTGTACGTGGCTTCTAAAAGATACCACATTTTTCGTTCTTTAAATTGGGAAAGCTTTAATAGTAGATACAGTATCATACATGTACAATATACAAGCATGACATTGGAAATTTTTCTGAATCTTTTGATATGTAGAGATTTCCTTGAATTTGTTTATGAAATGCTACCTTAAAATATAAGTTGTTCTTGTGCTACCTATTATTCTACTTGTAATCAGAGAGTATCTTAAATGCAGAATGTAAAACAATGGATGCCAGACTTTCCAAATTTTGACCCTGATAAATCTTGAGCGGGATTTTTGGCATATTGGAGGAAAATTTCATCAAAATTTTCATGATTGAATTACTTCATGTTATTTGTATGCTTGCTAGATAAGACACAAATGCCAATGGAACTTGTTAAAGGAAGCTTTTAATTTCATGGGTTGAAACAACCTTCCATTACATCATGGAAATTTCTCTTGTTAATGATCTTTCTATAAAATTACACTTCTTAAGAACCACCGGAGATTTGAAGAATGCTCACAGCACACATGGATCCCAGCCCGACAGGATTCAGCCCGCCCAGAGACTGCTTGTCTCCAAGTCCCAGTCTCCGTTCATGGAACAGGGGAGGTGAGGAAATCCTAACTTCCGATGGCCTGAGCAGAACCACCTGAGACCTGAAGACTGCACACAGCTGTTCTGGGTCCCACAACAATGGCATTCAGGCCGACCAGAGACTGCCAGTTTCCAAGACCCAGTATGAACCCATGGGACAGGTGAGGCAAGGATCCAGCATACCCAAAGTTTGATAAGTTCCCAATACTAGGATGGCCTCCATCCATGCAAGATGAAAGCCACCATGATATTGGACCTGATCCCACCTACAGGAAAGGGGTCACTTAACCACCAGGGGAAGTAGAGATTCCTTCTGCACCCACAGAAAAAAATTATGGGGAGGAGCTAATAGAAAAACTCACCCACCAACAGAAAAGCCAATATGACACCACCAGAAACTAGATGAAGAAGCTGATAAGGAATACCTTAAAAGCAACTTCACAAAAATGACACAGGCCCTCAAAGAAGATATGAGAATATCCCTTAAATACAAGGAAGAAAAAACAAACGAAAAAATACAAGAACTGCAAGAAATGGAGGAAAAACAATCAAAAAATGCAGAAAATACATGAAATGGAAGAAAAACTTCAACAAATGCAAGAAAAAGAGAAAAGGCAAAACAAATATTAGAATAAACAATTCAAAGAGTACAAGGGTTGAAAGCTGAAGTACAGAAAAAAAGAAACACAGTCTGAAGGAATGCTGGAAATGGAAAAACTGGGGAAATGATCGGGAACTATAGGTGCAAGCATAACCAACAGAATAAAAGAGATGAAAGACAGAATGTGAGACGTTGAAGATATACTAGGGAAAATAGTTTGATCAAACAAAGAAAATCTTACGTTCAATAAATCCCTAACTCAAAATATCCAGGAAATATGGGACACTGTGAAAAAGTCCAAACCTAAGATTAAAAGGTATAGAAGAAGTTGAAGAAATCCACCTCAAAAGGACAGAAAACATATTGAACAAAATCATAGAAGAAAAAACTTTCCCAACTTAAAGAAACACATGCCAATGAAAGTACAAAAAGCTATAGAATAGCAAATAGAGTAGAATAAAAAAGGAAATCCCCTTGCCATATAATAGTAAAAAACCCTGAAGATAAAGAATAAAGAAAGAATATTAAGAGCAGCAAAGGACAAAGGCCAAATAACATATAAAGGCAAAACCTATCTGAATCACACCTGACTTCTCCATGGAAACTCTGAAAGGCAGAAGGTCCTGGATCGATATTTTTATTATTAATTTTTTTTTATTTTTCTTAAGTTTAAATTTAGATTAGAAACATGGTTGGTTCACAAATCAGTTCCAGGTCCCTCTCCCTTTACCTCCCCTCCTCCCATGCCCTGCCCCCAACTCCCACATTATCCCCTCATTTCCCCAGAGAGGGTGAGGCCCTCCATGGGGGTATCCATAGACTGTGATTTCATCCAGGGCACGGCCTAGAGCCTCCCCCCAAGAGTTCAGAGTGAGAGTTCATCTCACATTGTTGGATGGGAGTCCAAATCCATGTGTATATTTGGGATGAATACTGATCTACTGCCCAAGGCTCAATAGATTACCTAGGCCTCCTCACTGACAGCCCTATTCAGGGGGAGACCATGCATGCCAGCCAATACTGCTATACCCAGCTAAGCTTTCAATAACTATAGATGGAGAAAACAAGATATTCCATGACAAAACCACATTTAAATAATACATATCCACTAACCCAGCCCTACAAAAAGTTCTGGCAGGAAAATACCAACCCAAGGGAGTTAACTACAACGAGAAAAACACAAGCAATACCTAATTCTACCTTACAAACAGCCAATGGAAAAGAGGTGAAACTCCACATATAGTTCCACAAACAACTACTATTCGAAAAGAAACAAAAATGAGCATTTAATGACCATTAATATCCCTCAATATTAATGGTTTTAACTTACCCATAAAAAGAAACAGCAAACAAACTCGATTCAAAGACAGTACCCGTCCTTTTGCTGGATACAAGAAACACAACTCAGCCTCAAAGTCAGATGTTACCTCACATTTAAAGGTTGGGAAATGAATTTCCAATCAAATGGACCCAAGAAACAAACAGGGGTAGCAATCCTAATATCTGATAAATTACATTTCAAAATGAAATCAATCAAAAGAGATGAAGGAGGGCACTTCATACTTATCACAGGAGAAATGGCCCAAGATGGAGTCTCAATTTTGAACGTCAATGCACCAAATACAAAAGCACCCAGATTCATAAAAGAAACATTACTAAAACTCTAATCACATATAAAGCTCCACACACATATAGAAAGAGACTTCAACACTCCCACTCTCAACATTGACAGGAATTACCACAAAGAAACTTAACAAAGAAGCAAATGAGTTAATAGAAGTTATGACCAAATTGGGATTAACAGACATCTATAGAACATTCCACCCAATAAGAAAATAATATACCTTCTTCTCATCGCCACAGGGAACCTTTTCAAAAAATCAAGTACGTACTTGGCACCATATCAAATCTCAACTGGTACCAATAAATTGGAATTACTCCATGCAACTTATAGACCACTATGCATTAAAATTGGAATTCAACAACAGCACAAATTGCAGAAAACCTACAAAATTATGGAAGTTGAATAATGCACAATTGCACCATTCCTGGGTCAATGAAGAAATAATAAAGTAAGACTTCCTATAATTCAATGAGAATGATATCGCAACATACCCAAACTTATGGGACACTTTGATAGCAGTGGTATGAGGAAAGTTCATAGCACAAATGCCCACATGAAGAAACTGTATAATATTTACACTAGAGAATTAACAGCACAACTGAAAGTTCTAGAACACAAAGAAGCAAATTCATACAGGTGGAGTAGACGCCAGGAAATAATCAAATTGAGGTCTGACATCAATACAACAGAGACTAGGAAAACAATACGAAAAATCAATATAATGAAGAGTCAGTTCTTTGAGAAAATTAACAAGATAGACAAATATTTATCCAAACTTAACAGACAACAGAGTGTGAACATGCAAATTAACAATATCAGAAATGAAACGGGGGTCAAAACAGTGGACACTAAAGAAATCCAGAGAATTTTCGGGTCATATTTTGAAAACCTGTAGTCCACATAATTTGAAAATCAAAAGGAAATGGACAATTTTCTGGATAGATATCACTTGCAAAATTTAAAATAAGAACAGATGAGGATCTTAAATAGACCTATAATCTCGAAGGAAATATAAGATGTCATCAAAAGCCTCCCAACTAAAAAAAAGGCCAGGGCCAGATGGCTTCAGTGGAGAATTCTACCACCAATTCAAAGAAGAGATTATACAAATTCTTCTCAATGTATTCTTTGCCAAACTCTTTCTATGAGGCTTGAAAAACCTTGATACCCAAGCCAAAAAAGACACAACTAAGAAAGAGAAATTCACACCAATATTCCTCATGAACATTGATACAATACTACTCAAAAAATACTGGCATATCAGATCCTAGAACATATCAGAAAACTCATCAACCCTGATCCAGTAGGCTTCATCCCAGTCATTCAGGGTTTGTTCAACATATGTAAATTTATCAATGTAATCCACCATATAAACACGCTGAGAAACAAAAATCATATTATCATCTCACTGGATGATGAAAAATCTTTGATAAATTCCAACACCACTTCATGATAAAGGTCTAGGAGTGATCTGGGATAACAGGATCATAACTTTACATAATAAAAGCTATATACAGCAAACCAATTGCCAACATCAAACAGGAAGGAGAGAAACTCTATGCAATTCCTCTAAGATCAGGAACAAGAGGAGCTGTCCACTCACTCCACACCTCTTCACTATTGTACTTGAAGTGACCATGTTACCAGGAGCTTGCAGAGAGAGCTGGTACACTTCTGCCCACACCAGGGGCAGAGGACAGAGGTGTGCATCGGGTCCACATCTTAGACACGATTTCCTCCTGCTCACCCTCTCTCAGATCTACTGGCTTGGGGACTGCACCCAGGTTGATGCCCCTGCTGGACAGAAGACCAAGTGACCAGGAGGCTGAGAAAGAGCTGGCCCACTTCCACCCACACTCAGGGCAGGGAACAGAGACCAGAGGCCAGAGAGTATTGGATTTGCTTGCCCACAACAAAAGGGAACCCTGGTCTCCTACCAACCAGGAGAAGAAGAGACCATGATCAATTAGTCTTCATCACAGGAGTAAAAGGATGGCTCAACATTAGAAAATCAATCAATGTAATCCACCATATAAACAAACTGCAAAAGAAAAACTATATGATCATATTACTAAATGCTGAAAAAAGCCTTAGACAAAATACAGCATCCCTTCATTATAAAGGTCCAAGAGAGATAAGTGATAACAGAAATATACCTGAATATAATTAAAATCAATATACAGTAAACCAACAGCTAACAACAAACTAAATGGAGAGAAATTCAATGCAATTACTCTAAAATCAGGAAGAAGACGATGCTGTCCACACTCTCCATATTTCTTCAATACTGTACTTGTCGTTCTAGCTGGAGCAAGAAGACAAAAAAGGGAGATCGAGGGGATACAAATAGGAAAAGAATAAGTCAAGCTTTCACTATTGCAGATGATATGATAGTTTACATAAGTGATCTGAGAACCTCCTAGAGATGATAAACACGTTCAGCAAAGTGGCAGGACACAAGGTTAACTCAAAAAATAAGTGGCCCTATTATATACAGATGCTTAAGTGGCTGAGAAAGTAATCAGAGAATCATCACACTTTACAATACCCATAAACAGTATAAAATATTCAGGGATAACATTAACCAAAGAAGTGAAAGATTTGTATATTAAGAAATTTGAGTCACTAAAGAAAGAAATCAAAGAAGATACCAGAAAATGGAAAGCTCTCCCTTTCTTTTGGGTTGGTAGGATAAACCTAATAAAAATGGCAGTCTTCTCAAAAGCAGTCTACAGACTCAATGCAAACCCTATAAAAATTCCAGCACAATTCTTCAGAGATATTGAAAGAACAATATTCAACTTTTTATATGGAAAAACAAAAGACCTAGGATAGCCAAAACAACCCTATATAATGATGGAACTTCAGAAGGCATCAGTATACCTGACTTCAAGCTCTATTACAGAGCTATAGTCCTGAAAATAGCTTAGTATTTACATAAAAATTGATAAGCAGATGAATGGAACTGAATTGCAGACAGTGATTTCAACACACACACACCTATGAACACTTGATTTTTGACAAAGGAGACAAATTATCTAATGGAAAAAAGAAAGCATCTCCAACAAATGGGGCTATATACAGTAAAACAACAGCTAACATCAAACTAAATGGACAGACACTCAACACAATTCCTCTAAAATCAGGAACAAAACAAGGCTGTCCACTCTCTCCATACCTTTTTAACATGGTACTTGAAGTTCTAGCTATTGCCATATGACAACAAAGGGGGATCAAGGGGATACAAGTTGGGAAGGAAGAGGTCAAACTTTCACTGTTTGCAGACGATATGATAGTTTACATCAATGACCCAAAGAACTCTACCAGGGAACTCTTACAGCTGATTAACACCTTCAGCAAAGTGGCAGGCTACAAGATCAACTCAAGAAAATCAGTAGCCCTACTATATACAGATGATAAAAGGGCTGAAAGTGAAATCAGAGAAACATCACCCTTTACAATTGCCACAAACAACATAAAACACTTTGGGGTAATGCTAACCAAACAAGTGAAAGACCTGTATCTTAAGAACTTTGAATCTTTAAAGAAAGAAATTAAAGAAGCCCTCAGAAAATGGAAAGATCTCCCATGCTCTTGGATAGGTAGGATCAATGTAGTAAAAATGGCAATCCTGCCAAAAGCAATCTACAGATTCAATGCAATCCCCATTAAAATCCCAGCACAATTCTTCACAGACCTTGAAAGAACAATAATCAATTTTGTATGGAAAAACAAAAGACCCAGGATAGCCAAAACAACCCTGTTCAACAAGGCAACGTCCAGAGGCATCACCATCCCTGACCTCAAGCTCTATTACAGAGCTATAGTCCTGAAAACAGCTTGGTATTGGCACAAAAATAGACAGGTAGACCAATGGAATCGAATTGAAAACCTGGGTATTAACCCACACACGTACGAACATCTGATCTTTGACAAAGAAGCTAAAAATATACAATGGAATAAAGAAAGCATCTTCAACAAATGATGCTGGCACAATTGGAGACTGGCATGTAGAAGAATGCGGATCGAACCATGTTTAACGCCATGCACAAAACTTAAGTCCAAATGGATCAAAACCTCAACATAAATCCAGCCACACTGAACCTCTTTGAAGAGAAAGTGGGTAGCACCCTTGAACGAATTGGTACAGGAGACAGCTTCCTGAACATAACACCAGTAGCACAGACAGTGAGATCAACAATTAATAAATGGGACCTACTGAAACTGAGAAGCTTCTGTAAGGCAAAGGACACAGTCAGCAAGACAAAAAGGCAGCCCACAGAGTGGGAAAATATATTCACTAATCCCACATCTGACAGAGGGTTGATCTACAAAATTTACAAAGAACTCAAAAAGCAAGTCTCCAAAACACCAAAGGACCCTATTAAAAAGTGGGCTGCAGAACTAAATAGTTTTCAATAGAGGAGTCTAAAATGGCTGAGAGGCACTTGCGAAAGTGCTCAACATCCTTAGACATCCGGGAAATGCAAATCAAAACAACTCTCAGATACCATCTCCTATCAGAATGGCTAAAATCAAAAACACCAATGACAATTTATGCTGGAGAGGATGTGGTGAAAGGGGGACACTCCTCCATTGCTGGTGGGAGTGCCAACTGGTTCAGCAACTTTGGAAATCAGTATGGAGATTCCTCAGAAAAATGGGAATAAACCTACCACAAGACCCAGCAACTCCACTCTTAGGCATATATCCAAATGAGGCCCATTCATACAACAAAGATGTCTGTTCCACTATGTTCATAGCAGCTTTATTTGTAATAGCCAGAACTTGGAAGCAACCTTGATGTTCCTCACCTGAAAAGTGGATAGAGAAAATGTGGTACATCTATACAATGGAGTACTATTCAGCAGAAAATAATAATGGAATCATGAGATTCGCAGGCAAATGGATGACACTAGAAGAAACCATCCCGAGTGAGGTAACCCAGTCACAAAAGGAGAAACATGGCATGTACTCTCTCATATATGGATTTTTGACATAGATCTGGGGAGTGCCAGCCTACAATCCTATGGCCAGTGAGTCTGGGAAACAGAAACTTCATTTCGTGGCTGATCGAAGAAGAGGCAGACTCCCTTGGTTAAGTACTGAGCTGAACTCAAGAAAGCCAGTAATAGAGAGGGAGGACTGATGATCAAAGGGATTAAGACTGGGCTGGTTTAACCCCCAGAAACAGCTGACCAGACAAAGGTTAACTCTTGAATCCCAGGCATCAGCCTGGGAATCCAGCATGGGACTGATCAAGACCCCCTGAATCTGGGTGTAAGTGAGGGGGCCTAGGGAATCTATTGAGCCTTGGGCAATAGATCAGTACCCATGCCAAGTATACACACGGACTTTTGACTCCCATAGAACAATGTGAGGTGCACTCTCACCCTGAACTCATGGGGAAGGATCTAGGCCCTGCCCTATATGAAATGACAGAATATGGACACCCCCATGGAGGGCCTTACCCTCCCTGGGGGAACGAGGGTATAATGGCGGGGAGGTTGGGGGGAGGGCACGGGAGGAGGGGAGGGAATGGGAGAGGGACCTGGAACTGACTTGTGAAGCAACCTCGTTTCTTATCTAAATTTAAACTGGAAAATAAAATTAAAAAAAGAAAAAAAGTACAAAAAAAGAAACCATCTCCAACAAATGGGGCTGGCATGACTGGATATTGGTATGCAGAAGACTGCAGATAGAACCATATTTATCGCCTTGTACAATACTGGAATCAGCCTAGATGCCCCACTACTGAAGAGTGGATAGAGAAATTGTGGTACCTTACACAATGGAGTACAATTCAGCTAAAAAACAACAATGGAATCGTGAAATTTGCAGATAAGTGGATGACACTAGAAAAAAACATTTTGAGTGAGGCTTCTATTCACAATAAGAAAATCATCTTATGTTCTCACTCATCTATGGAATTTAGACATTGATCAGCACAGTGACAGTCTGAACTTCAAACTGACAGAGAATCTGGGAATTAGGAGAGAACCTAAGAGAGATATGCATGGTACCCCAAAAAAGAGGAATGAGGCAAGATCTCCTGAAATGTCTGGGAACTCGGTGAGAGGTGTGGGGGAGTCGGAGCTGGGAATAAGAGAGGAGGAGAAGAGGAAGAGGGAGTAGGTGATGAGGAACAGGATGGTTGTGTGGTGGGTAGGATTGTTGGAAAACAGGATGAGAAACACCATAATAGGGGGGTCAAAGTTAGAAAAGAGATCTGGAACCAGTGAGACCTCTAGTGATCTAAAGGGATGATACCAACTGTACAAAAAGGGCAATAATAAAAACACCAACTTTAAATGCCCATTTCTGATAACAAACTTGACATCTACCCTATATGCCATCCTAAAACCTTCATCCACTTACTGATGGAAGCAGAGGCAAACACCCACAGTTAAACACGGGACTGAACCCATGGAAGCCAATGACACAGAAAGAGAGAGAGAGAGCAATGAGCATATCGGGAAAGAATGGGCTGGCGAAAGCATCTGAGACAGCAAATCTGAACAGGGGAGAGCTCTTGGACCCCAGAACGACAGGTGGGATAGCCAGCAAGGGAATGACCCAGACCCCCTGGGTATGAGAGTCAGTGAAGAGGCCTGGGCAACCTATGAAGCCCTGGCCAGTAGATCAGTGTTTATACCTGTTATACAAACGGACTTCGTGTGTCCATAACACAAAGAGGAATTCTCTCTCAGCGTGGACGTTTAGGGGGTGCCTGGAACCTGCCCTGATGGAAGTGACAGACTCTGGGTATCCCCTATGTGGAAGGATGTGGAGATATGGTGGTAGGCTGTGGGAGATATTAGGAGGTGAAGGAAGAGGAGAGAGAAAGGGAACAAGGATCGACATGTGAAGAAAGCTATTTAAAATTAAAGTAATAAAATAGTTTTTAAAAATAGAAAAATTGTATTCTACAAAATTCGAAAATTTAAAGTAAATTGATGACTTCCTGGACAGATATCATCTGCCAAAATTAAATCAAGAAGAGATAAGCAATTTAAATAGAATTATAACACCTAAGAAAATAGAAGCAGTCATCAAAATTCTCCCAAAACAAAAAAGCCCAGGGCCAGATGGCTTCAGTGCAGAATTTTACTAGAAATTCAAAGAAGAGCTTATACCAATTCTCCTCAAATTATTACATGCAATAGAAGCAGAAGAGTGTTTGCCAAACACTTTTTAAGAGGCTTCAATAAAAATTGATAACCAATCCACAAAAAATACAAGTACGAAAGAGCACTTCAGACCAATTTCCCTTATGAACATTGATGGAAAAATACTCAACAAAATACTGGCAAATCAGATCCAAGAACACATCAGAAATGCCATCAACCATGATCCAGTAGACTTGATTACCAGGATTAAGGAATGGTTCAACATATGAAAATCTATCAATGTAATCCACCATATAAGCAAGCTGAGGAAAATAAAATCACATGATCATCTCACTAGATGCTGAATAATTCATTGACAAAACATAATACCCCTTCATGATAAACATCTTGGTGAGATCAGGGATAACCAGAACATACCCAATCATAATAAGAGCTATATAGAGCAAACCAACCGCCATCATCAAACTAAATGGACAGAAACTCAAGGTGATTCCACTACAATCCGAAACAAGACAAGGCTGTTCCCTCTCCCCATACCTCTTCAATATTGTACTCGATGTTCTAGCTAGAGAAATAAGACAACAAAAGGAGATCAAGGGGATACAAATCGGAAAAAGTCAAACTTTCACTATTTGCAGATGATATGATAGTTTACATAAGAGACCCAAAGAACTCTACCAGGGAACTCTTACAGCTGAGTAACACCTTCAGTAAGTGGCAGGATACATTATCAACTAAATAAAATCAGTACCCCTGTTATATACAGAAGATAAGAGGCCTGAGAAATAAATCAGAGAAACATCACATTTTACAATAGCCACACACAAGATAAAATATCTTAGGGTAATCCTAACCAAACAAGTGAAAGACCTGTATCGCAAGAACTTTGAATCTTTAAAGAGAGAAATTAAAGAAGACAGCAGAAAATGAAAGCATCGCACATATTCTTGGATAGGTGGGATCAATGTCGTAAAAGTGGTAATCCTGCCAAAAGCAATATACAGAATCAATGAAATCCCCATCAAAATCTCAGCACAATTCTTCAAAGACCCTGTAAGAACAAGTCTCATCTTTATATGGCAAAACAAAAGACAGAGGATAGTCAAGAAATCACTTCTCATCAAAGTGACATCTAGAGGCTTCACCATTACTGACTTCAAGCTTTATTATAGAGCTGTAGTCCTGAAAACAGCTTGGTCTTGGCACAAAAATAGAAAGGTAGACCAATGGAATCGAATTGAACACTCTGAGATCAATCAAAAAACCTAAGAACACCTGATTTTCGACAAACAAGGTAGAATTATACGATGTAAAATATATAGCATCTTCAACAAATGGTGATGGCAAAACTGGATTTTGGCATGTAGAAAACTGCAGATAGATTCATAACTATTGCCATGCACAAAACACAAGTCCAAATGGATCAAAGACCTCAACATAAATTCAGCCACACTGAGCATGTTAGAAGAGAAAGTGGGAGGTACCCTTGAAGGAATTGGTACAGAAGATATATTCCTGAACATAACACCAGTAGCCCAAACACTGTGATTGACAATTAATAAATGGGAACTTCTGAAACTGAGTAGCGTCTGTAAGGCAACAGACACAGTCAGCAAGACAAAAAGGCAACCCACAGATTGGGAAACTATATTCACTAACCCCACATCTGACAAAGGGATGATCTCCACAATGTACCAAGAACTCAAGAAGCTATTCTCCAAAACATCAAAGGAACGAATTAAAAAGTGGGGGACTGAACTAAACAGAGATTTCTCTATAGAGGCGACTAAAATGGCTGAGACACACTTGAGAAAGTGTTCAACATCCTTAGCCCTTCGGGGAATGCATATCAAAACAACCCTAAGATATATTACTCTTGTCAGAATGTCTTAAATAAAAAACAACAATGACAGCTTATGCTGGAGAGGATGTGGAGAAAGGGGAACACGTGTCCATTGTTTATGGAAGTGCAAATTTGTACAGCCACTTTGGAAATCAGTATGGAGATTCCTCAGGAAAATATGAGTAAGTCTACCACATGACCCAGCAATTCCACTCTTAGGCATATACCCAAAAGTGCACATTCATAAAACAAGGATTTCTGTTCCTCTATGATCATAGCAGAATTATTTGTAATATCTGGATCCCGGAAACAACGTAGATGCCCCACAACTGAAGAGTGGATAGACAAAAGGTGGTACATTTACACAATGGTTACTACACAGTGGAAAAACACAACAGAATCTTGAAATTTGTAGGCAAATGGATGGCACTAGAAGAAACCATCCTGAGTGAGGTAATCCTGTCATCAAAAGACAAGCATGGTATGTTCTCACACATATATGGATTTTAGACATGGTTCAGGGGAGTGTCATCCTACAATCTCAGTGCCAGTAAGTCTGGGAAAGAGGTAGGTTCCCAAGAGATATACATTATACTCCAGAGAAATGGAAAGAGGCAAGATCTCTTGAGCAGTTTGGGTACATGGGGCAAGAAGTGAGGGAACCAGGAAAAAGAGATGAGTAAGAGGAAGGTAGTTAGAAACAGGAAGGATGATTCTGGGAAGAATAGAGGAGACCAGGATGAGAGATACCATAAAATTGGAGTAATTATAGCTCTGAGGAGAGAGAAGACACTAGTGAGACTTCCAGATATGTACAAGGATAACACCAACTGGAAAACTAAGTAATAGTGAAGACACTACACAGACCACAGACTGATGACTAAGTGGCCAAGAGTGGACTGAAACAGACTCCATGAATGTAGTGTCAGTTAGGAGGCCTCAGAAGTCTCTATGGCCTTGGGTAATAGACTAGTGTTCACCATGGCATACAAATGGATTTTGGGAGCCCATTCCACATGAAGGGATGATCTCTCAGAATGGATACATGGGGAAGGGTCTAGGTCCTGCTCAGAAAGGACAGACTCTGGAGAACCCCGCAAGGAGGGCCTTACTCTCCCTGAGGAGTAATGTGGGGATTGGGCTGGCAGTTAGTGTATGGAGGTGGATCTGTTTGAGGCAGAAGGGGGGAGCTTGGATTTATGTTTGAGGCATGCATGTTTCCAATTTAAATTAAAAAATATACTTAAAAAACCTAAAGAATTTTTTTCACAGACAACCCTCATGTCAGAGTATATTACTTCAAGTTAATCTTAAATTTCTTGTGAATAAAAAATTATGGGAACCTTGTAGATTAGTTTCAATATAGTTAATTAGTATTTACTGCTGATTTGCAGTGATAATAAGCAAAATCATTTTATTTTCATAGGGAGAACATTAGCAGGAGAGATTTCCATGATGTAATAGAAATTTGTTTAAATCCATGAAATAAGAAGATTCTTGTGACAAGTTCCTTTGTCTTTATGGCTTATCTAGCTATCATACATACATCATGAAGTATGGAATCATTTAAACTTTGATGCAATTTCTCTCCAATATTCACAAAATCTCATTAAGATTTATCAGGGTCAAAATTTAGAAAGTTTGGCATCTGTTATTTTACATATTAATGAATCTCTGTATTTAATATAGTCTCTGATCACAGATGGTATAATAGGTAGCACATTGAAAATTTATTCTTTAGGATAACATTTGACTAAAGAAATTCAAGTAAATTGCAATCTGGGGACAAATCCATCTTAATATCTAAAGATTCAGAAGATATTCCAATGGCATGCTTGTATATTTTACATTTAATATACCATATAAACTATTAGAGCTATGCCAAGTTTAAAGAAGTAAAACTGTGGTAACTTGTAGAAGTCATATACAGACACAAACTAAAAAGGATCTGGCATTAACCCAGGTTTTGGTCCAATAATTTGAAAGGATATATCTTCCTTTCTCTAGATATGTAACCTATTTTTTAGTGAGAACAGGTAATACACTTGTCTCAAAATGTAGACACAAGTAACCTCTTTAGCCAGTTGACATGAATAAAAATCTTCTGTTGAGATCATCAATCGTGTCCACATGAATCAAGGGCATTGCCAACCATATTGTGGCATCATAGAGCGAGGTTTATTAACAGGCAATATATAATATCTCCTGTAAACGAAGGGATTTTCTTTTTTCCAAGGATTTCACCAAATTTCTCAATAGTAATCAAATTACCTCTATATACTCATTTTTAGGGGGGACAAAATTCTTTTTCAGTTATAAAAATTATTCCCCAAGCAAATGTAATACAAATTAAGAGAAAAGTATCATTCTTTGATGATTTAGAATGGGATATATGTGCATAGTTCATGAATTTTGTATCTTACATTCAGGCTTATATGTGTCTGTCTGTCTGCGAAGGCATTTGTCACTGTACAAACTTTGTGGAATTCTTTGAAATATATCATGTGTCCAAAAAGACATATAAAACTAAAATACATTTTTATACTTGGATATTGTACTCTCTCAAAGGCAGTAACCATTGTAAAATCTTAGAGGTCAGTGTCCATTGGAGATGTGTTTTCTGTCATTAAATCTATTTGCCACATTGAAGAATGCAATTTCCAGTGCAAGAATGACGATCTCCGAAATTGTTACTTTGAGAAAATAGAAAGCATAGGCTCTTAGTATATGCTAGAGATGATGTGATGAAAAGTGAGCACTGCTCCATTGCTGGTGGGAGTGCACACTTTTCCAACCACTTTTGCAGTTAGTAAGGCACTTTATCTGTCTACCTCATGATCCACAATTTAACACTTAGGAATACACCCAAAGGATATAAATTCATACTACAAGGACATCTGTTCAACTATGTCATAGAACACAAATTCTCAATGGAACCTAACAAATCCAGACGATCGTGAATATATGTTCTTCATATGCAATGGCAGTATAAAATATAGATCAGAATACTGTACACAAGAAAGCTATCAATTTTTATTTACTTGATACATATCCATATATCCAGCCCTAGAGAAAATATTATAAGGAAAATGCCAGCCCAACAAAGATATAAACACTCACAAATATATAGGCAATAGATAATTCCACTTTACAAAACACCAAAAAAAAAAAGAAAAGAAAAACGGGGGAAATCTACAAACAAAAACACCACCAATCACAAACAAAAAGAAATAAATAATCAACATTAAATTGTTAATATCCCTCAGGCCAATGGTCTTAACTTGCCTATAAAAGACACCGGATTTCAGAATGCACACAAAGACAAGATCCATCATTCTGCTGCATACCAAAAATGCATCTCAATGACATATACAGAAATTGCCTCAAAAAAAGGGTTGGGAAGAGATTTTCCATTCAATTGGACCCAACAAAGAAGCTGGTTTAGCTATCCTAGAATTGAAAACATTAAACTTCAAATTGAAATCAACCAAGAGAGATGAAGAAGGTCATTTCATATTCATCAGAGGAAAAATTTATCAAGAAGAAGCTAAATTCTGAACGTCTATGCCCCAAATACAAAGGCACCCACATAGGTAATTAAACACTTTGAAAGCATAGTTAAGTGGAAAGTTGTGCAATAAGTGCACAAATGAAGAAAATGAAAAATAGTCACACTAGAGAATGAACAGCAAAACTTAAAGTCAAAGAAAAATAGAAGCAAACTCTCCCAAGAGAAGACGCCAGAAAATAATCATATTGTGGGTTGAAATCCTTAGAGTAGAAACAAGGAAAACAATACAAAGAATCAATGCAACAAATAGTCGGTTTCTTGAGAAAATCAACAAGATAGAGAAACCATTATACTAACTAACCAAAAGGAAGATAGAGAGCATGCTGATTAACAAAATCAGAAATTAAAAAGGGAAACTGACAATGGACATTGAGGACATCCAAAGAATCATCAGGTCATACTTTGACAATATTTAATACACATAATTCAGAAATCTAAACAAATTATACATTTTTATGGATAGATGTCACGTACCAAATTTAAATCAAGAACAGATAAGCAAGGTACATAAATCTATAAGCTCTATTGAAATATAAGCAGTCCACAAATTCTCTCAACCAAAGAAATTCCAAGTCACATAGTTTCAGTGTAGAATTCTATCAGAAATTCAAGAAAGTGCTTATATCAGTACACTTCAAGTTGTTCCACACAATAGAAGCAAAAGGGACATTAGCAAAATAATTTTATGAGGCCAAAATTGCCTTAGTAACAAAGATACACAAAATACAACTAAGAAAGGCAATTACAGACAACTGTCCCTCATGAACATCGATGCAAAAATACTCAACTCAACAAAATGCTGGAAAACTGAATTCAGGAACATATTAGATAAAAACATGCAACATGATTATTTAGGCTTCATCACAGGGATGCAGCAATGGTTTATCATGAAAATCCTTTAATGTAATCCACCATATCAACAAACTGAACAAAACACATGATCATCACACTAGATGCTGAAAAAAACTTTGAAAAAACGCAATATCCCTTCATGATAAAAATCTTGGACAGATCAGGAAAAACAGGAACCTATTTACCAAGATAAAATCAAACCAACAGCCAACATTAAACTAAATGGAGATTAACTCACCATGATCCCTCTACAATCAGGAATAATTCAAGTCTTTCAACTCTATTTCTCTTCAACACTGTACTTGAACTTCTAGTGAGAGAATTAAGAGAACCTAAGGTGATCGAGATGATACAAATTGAAAAGGAAGAAGTCAAACATTCACTGTAGATGATATGAAAGTTTGCAAAACTGACACAAAATACTCTACGACAGAACACCTACAGCTGGTAAAGACTTTCAGTAAAGTACAGGATAAAAAATTAACTCAATGAGGAGCCAGGGAGACCAGGGGACCAGCTGTTCCAGTGGGTCCAGGTAAAAAACACCCTGCATCTGGGCCTGTGTTCCAGTGCCTGGGGATTGCCTGGGAACTGCAAAGATTTTCCAATCCTGGTGGGAGCCAAGCACCTCATATTCCTGGTTTTCTCTCCCACCAAGGAGACCAGGAAACCAGAGGAGCCAGGGAGACCAAGACAAGCTGTTCAAACGGGAAAAGGTACAACAGACACTGCTTCAGGGCCTGTGTTCCAGTGCCTGAGGATCACCTGTGAACTGCACAGAGCTTCCAATCCCAGAGGGAGCCAAACACCCCAGACTCCAGGTCTTCATTCCCACAAATGTGACCAGGAAACCAGCAGATCCAGCAAAGGGTCCAGAGGACCAGGTGGGAGGGTAAGCACCCCAGCTTCCTTGTCTTCTCCACCCATGGGACCAGAATGAGGACAAGGAATAGAAGAACTACCAGATTATTGGACTTCCTAACCCACACCAAAATGGAACTCTGGTCCCCTAACCACTAGACCAGTAAAGGTCACTTTCTGCACCCACTAGAAAAAGTGATGAGAAAGACAAGAAGAAAAACACACTCAGCAACAGAATAACAAATATGACACCACCAGATTCTAGAGACTCGACATCAGCAAGACTACAACATTCCAATGGAAATGAAGCAGAAGAAAATGACCTTAAAACCACTTTCATTAAAATTATAGAGGCCCTAAAAGAGGATATAGGAAAATCCCTCAAAGAATTGGAAGCGAAAACAAACTAAAAAATGCAAGAAAGGAAGAAAAAACAAACCAATAAAGGAAGGAAATGGAAGAAGAAACAAAGCAAAAAATGAAAGAAACATTAGAAGAAACAAACCAAGAAAAGGCAGGAAATGGAAGAAAAACACAAACCATAAAATACAAGAACTGGAAGAAAAAGCGAACCAAAAAATGCAAGAAGTGGAAGAAAAAGCAAACCAAAAAATGCAAGTAAAAGCAAATGAAAAATGCAAGAAATGGAAGAAAAAGTGAACCAAAAAATCCAAGAAATGTAAGAAAGAACAAACCAAAAAATTCAAAAGAGGCAACAAATGGACGAAAAGATAAACAGAAAATTGCAAGAAACAATGCAAACAGTGCAAATGTTGAAAACTGAAATAGAGACAATAAAAAAACTCAATCTGAATAAAAGCAGGAAAGAGGAAAGCTGGGCAAACGGTCAGGTACTACTGATACAAGCAATACCAACAGAATGCAAGAGATGGAAGAGAGAATCTCAGGTATTGAAGATAAACTAGGTGAAATGTATTCATTAACCAAAGAAAATCTTAAGTCCAACAAATCCTTAACACAAAACATCCAGGAAATATGGCACACCATGAAAATACCAAAATTAAGAATAATAGGTATAGAAGAAGGAGAAGAACAACACCTCAACGGGGCAGAAAACATATTCAACAAAATCATAGAAGAAAACTACCATAAGGAAGATATGCCAGTAAAGGCACAAGAAGCTTACAGAACAGCAAATAGAGTGTTTCACAAAAATAAGTCCTCTCGCCACATAAAAATCAAGATCCCAAATATACAGAATAAAGAAAGTATATTAAGAGCAGGTGAGGCACAAAAGGCCAAGTAACATATACTGGCAGACATATCAGAATTACACCTGACTTCTCCGTGGAAACTCTGACAGCCAGAAGGTCCTGGATAGATATTCTACCAACACTAAGAGACCATGGATGACAGCCCAGACTACTATACTGGCAAAGCTCTCAATCACTATAGATGGAGAAAACAAGATATTCCATGACAAAACTAGATTCAAGCAATACGTATCAACTAACCCAACCTACAGAAAATTTTGGAAGGAAAACTCCAACCCAAGGAAGCTAACTACATCCAGTAAAACATAGGCATTAGAGAATACATCTCTACCAACAGCCAAAAGAACAAAGGGGTGAAATTCGACACATAATTCCACCAACAACATCCACTGCAAATCGAAGAAGGATGAGCAATCGATGGTCATAAATATCCCTCAATATTAATGGCCTTAACTCACGCATAAAAAGACACAGGCTAGCAGAATGGATTCGAAGACAGAACCCTTCCTTCTGCTGCATAGAAGAAGCACACCTCACCCTCAAAAACAGACATTACCTGAGAGTTAAAGGTTGGGAAAAATTTTTCAATCAAATAGACCCAAGAAACAAGCAAGCATAGCAATCCTAATATCTAACAAACTAGACTTTAAAATATAAAGAGATGTAGGAGGTCATTACATACTCATCACAGGTGAAAACTACCAAGATGAATTGTCTATCCTGAATATCTATACCC
>NW_024429932.1:0-1715 GCF_017639785.1 Mesocricetus auratus
TAACAGGAAGTGGACTGGGACACTGGATGGTACCCTGAGCATAGGAAACCTCAAAGCCCGCTCCCACAGTGACACACTTCCTCTAACAAAACCACATCCAATCCCACAAAGCCACACCTCCCAATAGTGCCACTCCCTGTGAGATTATGGGGGCCGATTACATTGAAACCTCCACGGACCCCTTGGGGCTAGAGTTGCAGAGCATTGAAGGGTGTCTGACATGGATGATGGGAACCAAAGTCAGGTCCTCCTCAAGAGCAGTAGTCACTCTTACCACTGGACAAGCTCTCTGTCCCACTGTCTACCTTTAAGTCTGGTCCATGGTCATGGCTTTCCTGGTCCTTGCTCCTTTGCAGGTTATTGATTGATGTAACCAGTTCCTCTTTGGACCCTATATTTCTAACCCATTTCCTTATAAAATCTGTGTTCTGGTGTACAGGAGTTTCAGACTAAACTCCTGCGATGTGGGGATTACAGCCATTCCAATGCCGGGGTGGCCAGGTCTCCCTCGACAGCTATAATGTAGAACAGGGAGAACCTTGTGGTTCCTCTCAACCTGGGACTACATACTTCCCTCAACATAAAGGAAATGATTACAAAACAACAGATCATCACCCTCCAGCTCCCCCAAAGATCTCTGGGACCACAGCTCTCAGAAAGAATTGAGGTAGGAGAACAGAGTGGAGTCCAAGATCTAAAAGGCATTTTACAGAGGCTAAAAATTTAGCATAAAAAACTTACTGGCAAAGAAGAGGGCTCCACACCTCAAGACTGGGGTTAAGTAGAACCGTCTGGAGTCACTGGCTCAGGTTCAGCGTCACTCCACCGTGGATGAGTCACTATAAACTACATATAAGAGAGCATTGTGAGGAAGTCTGCACTGTGCAAATGTCCAGAAGCCTGCCCACCATCACCCTCCCACCCACCCCACCCCTGCCCACCATCACCCTCCCACCCACCCCACCCCTGCCCACCATCACCCTCCCACCCCACCCCTGCATCCCACCCCTCCCCACCATCACCCACCCACCCCACCCCTGCACCCCACCCCTGCCCACCATCACCCTCCCACCCACCCCACTCCTGCCCACCATCACCCTCCCACCCACCCCACCCCTGCCCACCATCACCCACCCACCCCACCCCTGCATCCCACCCCTCCCCACCATCACCCACCCCACCCCACCCCTGTACCCCACCCCTGCACCCCACCCCTGCCCACCATCACCCACCCACCCCACCCCTGCACCCCACCCCTGCCCACCATCACCCTCCCACCCACCCCACCCCTGCCCACCATCACTCACCCACCCACCCCACTCCTGCACCCCACCCCTGCCCCACCATCACCCACCCACCCCACCCCTGCACCCCACCCCTGCCCCACCATCACCCTCCCACCCACCCCACCCCTGCCCACCATCACCCACCCACCCCACCCCTGCATCCCACCCCTCCCCACCATCACCCACCCCACCCCACCCCTGTACCCCACCCCTGCCCACCATCACCCTCCCACCCACCCCACTCCTGCACCCCACCCCTGCCCACCATCACCCACCCACCCCACCCCTGCATCCCACCCCTCCCCACCATCACCCACCCCACCCCACCCCTGTACCCCACCCCTGCCCACCATCACCCTCCCACCCACCCCACTCCTGCACCCCACCCCTGCCCACCATCACCCACCCACCCCACCCCTGCACCCCACC
>NW_024429933.1:0-1446 GCF_017639785.1 Mesocricetus auratus
TTCGTTTTTGCTTTCCTCAGTATTCAAGTGTGCCCTCATGCATATTGTTTCTCATATATACATATTACTGACCAGTTTCTGTGTATGAGGAAAATGGGGTTTTCTCCTTCTGACATTTTGTGACTTCACAAAATAGTATACATTCTAAGTCCATTTATAAGAATATTTTATTGACATGTTCTCTTCAAATGCAAGGTATTCCTATATATATAGCATTTTTGATTCTAATACTTTGCTATGGTGAATGCAATAGTAGTGAATAATGTGTGCAAATATTGTAAGTATTGTCATGTGGAGGTCTCTGGTTATGTCCTGAGGAATGACACTGATGGGTCACATAGTTTTCTTCAATTTTCTCAATAATTTCCATACTGATTCCCACGATGACTTTATGAATTTGCACTACTCTAAAAGGACCAGCAGTGTATGAGTATTTCTTTCACTCCTGATCTTTACTAATACCTGTTTAATGGTTAGTTGATAACATCTAAATTTCAAATCCTCTCTTGTGATTACATGAAGTCATTTTATGATCCTGAACACTTGCAATATTTACTGGCCATATGTGTATTTGTCTTTCAAGTGTATCTATTAAATTGCTTACCCATTACTTGCATTGCAGTTTTAGTTCGTTTTATATAATTTCTTAAATTCTTTCTATTCTATGCATGAGCCCTTATCTCTATTATTTCTTGTATATTTTGTATCCTGTCAATTGGGTGTCTTTGTGCACTGCTAAATGTTTCCATACAGAAACATTTTGTATTCATATAGTCCCATCTGATCTGTTTCTATCCTGTTTGTGTTCTCTCTAATCAATAAGAAGTTACTCATCCCAGCATCCTGGTGGGTATTCTGTATTTCTTGATTTATACGTGTTTCTGGTTTTATATAAGGCTTTTCATTTATTTTACTGGATTTTTACAAATGAAAAATGAGATCCTAATTAAATTACCAGAGGCATTTGTAGAAAAGGACACATTTTTGTAATGTGCATTTGCCTCCTGTGTTAAATAATAAATATGTATAACTTTCTCCTTTTCTTTCTTATTCTTCTACCATATTCCCTCATCTTCATTTTTAATGACCATACCATGCAGCATTTATAACTACAGCTTTACACTGTAATTCTATAAACCCACACTGATAGCATTTTCGCCATGTAGTCCTTTCCAAACAATTTTTCTCTGGAAGTTAAATATCTCACATGAATTGATGACCTGTAATTTGAAAAATTTCCATTTTAACACATAACTATAAAATACATGATCTTGGGGTGGACCTGTTCCTTGGTGATTTTAGGTCATGGGGTTCTAAGGCACCATCACCAATTCTCTCAGGCTTGTAAACTGGGTGCATCCCTATATGGGACATGCCCTGTGAAGGTAGAAATTGTGTTCGGTAGCCTTTGGGAATATTCCGAGGCATGTGATAGGGGGCAGCTCC
>NW_024429934.1:0-4554 GCF_017639785.1 Mesocricetus auratus
TGACTTAGCGGACAAGGCTACAAAGCTGGTGGCCGCTGCCTTGTCTACCCATGCACAAGCAGCAAAAGAATTCCATAAGCGCTTTCATGTGACGGCTGAGACCTTGCGCCGTCGTTTTGCTCTATCCAGGAAAGAGGCTAGGGAAATTGTTACTCAATGCCAGAATTGCTGCGAATTCTTACCTACTCCCCACATGGGAATAAACCCACGTGGCATTAGACCATTGCAGATGTGGCAGATGGATGTTACTCATATTCCCTCTTTTGGAAGGCTTCAATATGTTCATGTTTCTGTTGACACCTGTTCTGGCGTAATGTTTGCCACACCCCTAACAGGGGAAAAGGCCTCATATGTGATTCAACATTGCCTTGAGGCCTGGAGTGCTTGGGGAAAACCCAGAATTTTAAAAACAGACAATGGACCAGCATATACCTCTCAAAAATTCCGACAGTTTTGTCGGCAAATGGATGTTACCCATCTAACTGGCCTACCTTATAACCCTCAAGGACAGGGCATTGTGGAACGTGCCCATCGTACACTCAAATCATATCTGATTAAACAAAAGGGGAGTATTGAGGATGTTCTACCCTCGGTACCAAGAGTTGCTGTATCCATGGCACTTTTTACCCTTAATTTCTTGAACTCTGATGCCCAAGGCCACACTGCGGCCGATCGCCACAGTTTAGAGCCTGATAGGCCAAAAGAAATGGTAAAATGGAAAGATGTCTTGACTGATCTCTGGAAAGGCCCGGATCCTATTCTTATAAGATCCAGGGGAGCTGTGTGTGTTTTTCCACAGGAGGAAGAAAACCCCCTGTGGATCCCTGAAAGACTCACTCGAAGAGCTCCTTCACAACTCCAGAATAAGAAGGATGGAGGCCAAGTGGGTGATGAAGACTCTCCTACTCGGGATGATGGTTCCTAGTATGATGGGAGAGTTACGGTGGGCCATCATGTCTACCTTCCCCCTACCGATGCCAGTGATGCAGAATGCCCAGGTGTTCCCTAGATTTTTCACAACTAATAGAGAGTTGGGGCTTGCCTTTTTGCCTTTAGATCCTCAGATACAGAGTTTTCAGGATGAGAGAACCTTGTCATTAGTAGGAAGCTTGTGCTTTACTGTGATTTCTTCATTAAAGGATAATTTTATTCATATGGATCCAGAAAGATCTAATGCTAATCCTTTTGAATTAATGGAAGCTGTACTGATCTTTCTCCTATGATAGTGAGAAGGGACAGATTACTTTTGATTGGAAAGGGGCATTAGGCAACAGTCTGAGTGAGGGACAGAGCTATGGATCATCTGATTGGTCCTCCTCCAATGTTAAGTATACCCCTTTTAAGAGAACTAATTATTCAGCTGCCCTTTATTTGGGTTGTGAGTAATGATACCTTAGGTAAGAATCAGAAAGAAATAAATTGCTCTGCTTAGAATTGTTTTTATGCATTATGCTGGGATGCTATTAAGCACCCTTTTGCTTTGGTAATGCGCATGCCTCGATTTGTTCCAGTTCCTGTTGAGACGCCAAGTAATTTGAGTTTGTTTAGGGAAAAGCGAGATTTTTGGGATCTCTGCTATTATTGTGGGCCTGATAGCCACCGCCGCGGTTACTGCTTCGGTTACCGCCTCGGCCCTTGCACTTTCTGCCACTGTGCAGACAACTCAAACCATTAATGAACTATAGGCCACTGTGACCATGGTCCTAGATAAACAGGCCACTGCCAATTCTCAGATACAAGGAGGCCTGATGTTGGTAAACCAACAGATTAATTTGGTTCAGGAACAATTGGATATATTGTGGCAGATGGCCCAATTGGGATGTGAACAAAAGTTGCCTGGCCTTTGTGTCACTTCAGTACAATATGAGAATTTTACAAGAGCAGCTAACCTGTCACAAGCTCTGTCTCAACATTTATTACAGAATTGGACTTTTGAGTTTGAGCAGACACTCCGTGAGTTGAGAATGGCGATCCTGCAAGTGAATTCGACGCATCTGGATCTTTCTCTGATGGAAGGCCTCTCCTCCTGGATTTCATCTGCATTTTCTTATTTTAAGGAATGGGTGGGGGTAGGATCATTTAGCCTAGTTCTCTGCTGTGGAATAGTGTTGATGCTTTGGATGGTGTGTAAGCTCAGAGCCCAAACAAAAGAGACAAAGTGGTGGTGGCACAAGCACTTGCTGCCTTAGAACACGGAGCCTCCCCTGACATTTGGTTAACCATGTTAAAGCAATAGGTCGCTGGCCTCCCAGCTCTTGCACCCCACGAGGCTAGTCTCATTGCACGGGATAGAGTGGGTAGGCTTCAGCAGCCCAAGGAGTTGCAAGGCTAAGCACTGCACAGGAGAGGTCTGCGGTATAACGACTTTCTCCTGGGAGATAAGTCATCTTGCATGAAGGTTCTATGTCATGATCTCCTTCCCCCAGAAAAACGACATCGGACTGGTCAGGGCTCTCTCTGGGGATAAGACCCTGGAGAGGAGCTTTGTACATGTTCCGAATTTGCACATGGGGATTTGACCTCTATCTCCACTCCAAAGTTGTGGGTGTCCTATTGCTTCAAAAATAAATGAATAGGGGGAGATGTGAGGAGCCGCCCTCGCTATCGCTATTGCCGTTAGAAGATGGCGCTGACATCTGCTGTCAGTTGGAGTTAACCGTTAGAAGATGGCGCTGACATCTGCTGTCAGTTGGAGTTAACCGTTTAAGCTGTGCCTCTCCCGTGGCGTCATCTGGGGTGATGTGCAAACCACCAATCCCGGCTCTACACGTCTCACTCGGAGCTCCTAGGCTTATATAAGGGGCTGGGTTTCTTAGCTTGGGGTCTCCCTCTAAGAAGCTGATCATCTATCTCTCAAGATGCATTAAAGCTTTACTGCAGAAGGATCCGAGTGTTCTGCGTCGTTCTTGCTGGCGAGACGGTAGCGCGGGACAATGTTAATGCAGTCTCTTTCTGAGTACTACTCCCTCCAGCTCTATCAACTACTATTTTCTCTTACTCATTTATTTTTGTATTTTTTTCTGTCCAGAGGATTGAAATATCAATGGATGCAATGATAACAAATGGATGGTAAGGGGCTTCTTCTCATTCCTAGGACTTCCTCCTATTTAGATATTTTCAAATATCATTATTCACTTATGTGAAGGGTAAGGAGATAGTATCTTAGGGAATTGGCCAGAATACAATCACATTTGTGAATGAAATAAGAAACAGTATATTTCAATTTGCCTGACAGCCCCCTGAGATGGGGGGGTGGGGGAAAGAGGAAGAGAGAGAGAAAGATGCTGTAGATATCGATACAGAAACATAAAGTAAAATTATAGGCTTAAAAATCAAAAGCTACTGCTCTAAGTTGAATGTAATATCATAATTAGATAGATTTTTGGATTTAGTAACTCTCTGTCTCTCACTCCCTTGTTACCTTTCTCTGTTACACAGCCTAGAATTCATTTTATGATGAAAAGCAGTTAGGAGAACAGACTCAGATTACAGCATGAAGCAGACATCAGGGCTGTCCACCTGAAGAATGCATGAACAGAGAGACCACAGGGAAAGGGAAAAGGAGATCTAAAACAAAGGGTGGTTCAAGTATTTAGTGAAATGTAGATTCTTAAAATTGTATAAAACAAAGCAAAAGTAAATGAATGACATTTTAATCCTTTAATCCCCTAAGTAGTTATTTAAATGGTAACACTGTGCCTATTAATAGGCAAATTTCCTTATGGAACATACAAAGCAATAATAATTAAATAAATTAGTCCAGTGAAATTTTCTGTTGACTCATCTCTTTTGATATCAATTTACTCTATTAGTTATAACATTTTTAACTCATAGTCTGATACTTTCAAAGTTCAGATTTGTAACAGGGTTATTTCTGCTGCATTCTTTTTCTCTTGTTGCTAATATTATTTCTTCCAAAATTGTGTGCTTAGAAAGAACCTCATTTCATGGGTTAGTTATTTAACATATTTAAGGTTTGATGTTAAAATTTTTTCTGTAAATGAAATATTTCAGTGTTTTACTGCTCAAAAATAATTACTTGAAATCTATGATGTCTGACCTGACTCCATCCATTTCTCTCTCTTTGTACCTGGGGAATAGATGTCCACATTCTTTCAGTGGAGACATGTTGTATAGATGTAGGTCTAATCTTTTTTTTTTTTTTAATTTTATTTTCCAGTTTAAATTTAGATAAGAATCAAGGTTGCTTCACAAGTCAGTTCCAGGTCCCTCTCCCATTCCCTCCCTTCCTCCCGTGCCCTCCCCCCCCCGTTATCCCCTCATTTCTCCAGGGAGGGTGAGGCCCTCCATGGGGGTGTCCATAGTGTGTCATTTCATATAGGGCAGGGCCTAGACCCTTTCCCAAGAGTTCAGGGTGAGAGTGCACCTCACATTGTTCTATTGGAGTCCAAAGTCCGTGTGTATACTTGGGATGGGTACTGATCTGCTGCCCAAGGCTCAATAGAATCCCTAGGCCTCTTCACTGACACCCAGATTCAGGGGTCTTGATCAGTCCCATGCTGGCTTCCCAGGCTAATGCCTGGGATTCAAGAG
>NW_024429935.1:0-29759 GCF_017639785.1 Mesocricetus auratus
GTGACCACCAATGAGACTGATGCCATCACCAAAGTACACACCCTGAAAAGAAAGGGTGGTAGAGGAAGACCCTGCAGAGCCAGGCTGTGTCGAAATGAACTTTGGAGAACAAAAGATGCAGCATAGAAAATATGTAGGCTTAGCATTCAAGACAGCTTTCTCATTGGAGATAGTTTCTCTCATTGGAGAGTAATTTTGAGTGCTTCCAAATGTCAATTATTTCAAAGAGAGAGGGAAAACTCCCCTGAGAATTACCTTCTCATGTGGCTTAGTATTAACAGTCACTTTGACATGAGAAGAAACTCCCCAAAATGATTTTCACAAAGATTCCATAGGCATCCTACGGTCCAGCCAGGAAGGTTGGGGCTTTTCCACATCCTAAACCAATAGATCCTCACTCTGCAGACTTTTCCATCCAGATGGGGATTTGAGGGTTACAGCAGTGGTTCTCAGAAGCCATGGCAATGAGAATGCAGAGACATGGGCCCAACTTCCTCTGATGATGTGAGAAAACTTGGGAGGTATAAAGGAGGGCTGGGAAGACGACACACTGGGTGAAATGATTGCCACATAAGCAGAGGACTGGAGTTCAGACCCCCGAACCCACATAAAAGCTGCTGGAAACAGTATTCCACTTCTAACCCCAGAGCTCCGCAAGTAGAGATGAGGGATCCTAGGCAAGCTAGCCACCTGAACTACCTGAGTAAGTCAGTTCTTTGTTCAAGTGAGGCAACCCACTTCAATAACATGACATGGAGTCTTAGTGGAAGACACTCATTGTAAACATCTGACCTCCACACGCACACACTCACACATGCGTGTGCACCTACACATACTCTCACACGTGCTTCCACACACCTACCAATGAGCATTTACACTTGCATTCAGCACACGGTGTACACAGAATACAAAGGAGGAGGAGGTGGGGGAAGTAGAAGGGGAGAAAGAGGAGGAACGGGAGGAGGACAAGGAAGGAGGAAAGCAGAGGAGAAGGAAGAGGGAAAGGAAGCCCGGTATGGCAGTGCCCATTGGTTATACCAGTACTTAGGAGTCTGGAGAATGGTGAGTTCAAGGCCAGCCTGAGCTACAAAACACACACACACACACACACACACACACACACACACACACACACACACACACACACACACACGGGATGGGGGGATGAAAAAATTATTAAGTAAGGAGGCAAGGAGGCAAAGCCCTCTCCTTGAACAATGACCCCCAGCCCCCAAACCCCCTAGCATCAGAGCACTTGGTTTCTGAAGTATCTCAGAGTGCCCACTTCCTCACTCATGGATGCTCCAATTATTTTCCCCTCAATATACATTTTTATTTAAATTAGAAACAAGCATGCTTCACTTGTCAATCCCAGCTCCCTCTCCCACCCTCCTCCCTTGTCCCTCCACCAGTCCCCTTCTAGCCCCCTGCACAATCCCCACATCATTCTCCAGGGAGAGTGAGGTCCTCTTTGGGGGGAATCTCCAGAGTCTGTCATTTCTTCCAGGGCAGGACCTAGGCCCTTTCCTATGTTTCCAGGCTGAGAGAGCATCCTTCCATGTGAAATGGGCTCCCAAAGTTCATTTGTACGCTATGGTGAACACTGATCTACTATCCAAGGCCCCAGAGATTTCTGAGGCCTCCTCACTGACACTACATTCATGGAGTCTGGATAAGTCCCCTGTTTGCCTCTTAGTCATCAGTCTGGGGTTCAAGAGCTCCCACTTATCCGGTCAGCTGTCTTTGTGAGTTTCATCTTCATGGTCTTGACCCCTTTGCTCATCACTCTTCCATCTCTGTCACTGGGTTCCAGGGGTTCAGTTCAGAGTTTAGCTGTGGGTATCTGTCTCTGCTTCCATCAGTCACTGTATGAAGATTCTAGGATGCGTATAAGGTAGTCATTAACCTTATCATCAGGGAGGAGCTATTAAAGTAGTCTCTCTGCTATTGCTTAGTTTGCCAGTTGGTGTTATCCTTGCAGATCTCTGGAAATCTCACTAGTGTCAGCTCTCTCCTCAAACCTATGATGACTTCATCTATTATGGTATCTCTCATCCTGCTCCCCTCTATTCTTACCCAACTCAACCTTCCTGTTCCCCCATGTCTTCTTCTTCCCTCCTCTTATTCCCCTCTCTTTTTCCTGGTTCCCTCTCCCTTCCCCCAATGTTCCCAATCTTCTCAGGAGAGCTTGCCTCATTCCACTTCTCTGGGATATCATGCATATCTCTTAGGAAACTCCCTGTTTCCCAGACTCACTGGCACTTGGATTGTAGGCTGACATTCCCCTGATCCATGTCTAAAATCCATATATATCCATATATGAGTGAGTACATACCATGTTTGGTTTTTTTTTGTGACTGGGTTACCTCACTCAGGATGGTTTCTTCTCATGCCATCCATTTGCCTGCAAATTTCAAGATTCCATTTTTTCCTGATGAGTAGTACTCCGTTGTGCAAATGTACCAATCTAGGTTGCCTCCAGGATCTGGCTATTACAAATAATGCTGCCATGAACATAGTGGAACAGACATCCTTGTTGTATGAATGTGCATCTTTTGGGTATATGCCTGAGAGTGGAATTGCTGGGTCTTGTGGTAGACTGATTCCCATTTTCCTGAGGAATCTCCACACTGTTTTCCAAAGTGGCTATACGAGTTGGTACTCCTACCAGCAATGGACGAGTGTTTCCCTTTCTCCACATCCTCTCCAGCATAAGCTGTCATTGGTGTTTTTTTTTATTTTAGCCATTCTGACAGCAGTAAGATGATATCTCAGAGTTGTTTTGATTTGCATTTCCCTAATGGCTGAGGATGTTGAGCACTTTCTTAAGTGTCTCTCAGCCATCTTATACTCCTCTATTGAGAATTCTCTATTTAGTTCTGTAGCCCATTTTTAAATTGGATCCTTTGGTGTTTTGGAGACTTGCTTCTTGAGTTCTTTGTAAATTTTGGAGATCAGCCCTCTGTCACATGTGGAGTTAGTGAATATCTTTTCCCAATCTGTGGATTGCCTTTTTGTTTTGCTGACTGTGTCCTTTGCCTTACAGAAGCTACTCAGTTTCAGGAGGTCCCATTTACTAATTGTCGATCTCAGTGTTTGTGCTAATGGTGTTATGTTCAGGAAGCTGTCTCCCATACCAATTCGTTCAAGGGTACCTCTGACTTTCTCTTCTAACAGGTTCAGTGTGGCTGGATTTATGTTGATGTCTTTGATCCATTTAGACTTAAGTTTTGTGCATGGCGATAGACATGGATCTATCTGCAGTCTTCTACATGCCAATATCCAGTTATGCCAGCACCAGTTGTTGAAGATGTTATCTTTTTTTCAGTGTGTAATTTTAGCTTCTTTGTCGAAAATCAGCTGTTCAAAGGTTTGTGGATTAATCTCAGGGTCTTCAATTTGATTCCATTGGTCTACCTGTCTATTTTTGTGTAAATACCAAGCTGTTTTCAGGACTATAGCTCTATAATAAAGCTTGAAGTCAGGAATGATGATGCCTCCAGACGTTGCTTTGTTGAGCAGGGTTGTCTTAGCTATCCTTGGTTTTTGTTTTTCCATATAAAGTTGAGAATTGTTCTTTCAAGGTCTGTGAAGAATTGTGATGAGATTGTGATGGGGATTGCATTGAGTCTGTAGATTGCTTTTGGCAGGATTGCCATTTTTAATACATTTATCCTACGTATCCAAGAGCATGGGAGATCTTTCCATTTTCTGGTGTCTTCTTTAAAGAATTTCTTTCTTTAAAGACTCAAAGTTATTGTCATATAGGTCTTTCACCTGTTTGGTTAAAGTTACCCCAAGATATTTTATGTTGTTTGTGGCTGTTGTAAAGGGCAATGCTTCTCTGATTTCTTTCTCAGACCTCTTATTGTCTGTATATAGTAGGGCTACTGATTTTCTCGAGTTGGTCTTGTATCCTGCCACTTTGCTGAAGTTTCTTATCAGCTGTAAGAGTTCCCTGGTAGCTTTTTTGGTTCTTACTTGAGTAAATGCCTTCACTCTTCACTGTTCTCAGCACACCAAATTCTAAGACATACTTGTCAGGGAGTGTGGAGTCAGAAAATGGGAAACCATGGAGATCTGCCGTTTCTTTCAGGACTGCTGAGACTGCCCAGGGCCCAGGTTTATGCATCCTTGACCACTAGGAAGGATGCCTCCTGATTTTGAGGATCTCCCAAGACATGCCCAAGACCAGGCCACTTGATCTGAAAGAGCAGCTATTTAACTAGGACAGCATTGTTCTGGAAGACTTGGACAATAAAGCTTCAGATAAATCAAATTAGTACCAATAAACAAATACTATAGAATTGGGGGGGGCAGAGTTCTTTCTATGTAGTCCAGGCTACCCTTGGCCTTGAACTACTAAACCTCCCACCTCTGCCTCCTGAGTGCTGATATTACAAGCAGGCACCACCATTCATGGCAATTATTATAGATTCTGGGATTCACATGGACATTGCTGTTATTAACGACGGACTACTCTCGCCCTGACCGGGAGCGAGGGTTCTTCTCTTTCAGCTCCTGCTCTGTATCCTCCTAGCTCATTGACTTGGACAGTGAATCCATTTTTTAAGGCATTGTGGGTGTGGCAGAGACAAACAAGAAACACAGTTACAACTTTGAAAAGGGTGCAGCCATCAATCAGTTTATTCCAAGTCTAAGTTCTGTGACTCATTTTCTTAAAAGACAAAGTAAAATAAAACAAACCATTATGAGCTGCAAAGATGTTTGGCTAAAAATGAAATAAGAAAAAAAAGCTGGTATACTTGTTTGTCTGCTAGTGAGAGAAATTTAGTTTTATTTTTTAAATAAAATGTTAAAGTACTCACAAAAACTTCGAATTACACATGCTTTTAATTAGACTTCTGTTTTCTCTAACTTTGGATATGAAGTGACTATAATAATACAGGCTTAAAATAATAGATACAGACTTGACAAAATGTGACATATTACTGATACATGAGTCAGAAACCAACCATAAACTTATGTCTTCTGTAGGCCACTCTCCTCATCCTTGGCTCTCGTAATTCATTTGTGGCAGATATATTGGATTCTTTTTATTTTGAAATTAGGAAAACTATTCTTTGCCGGGTATTGTAGCAAAAGCATTTTATTACACAGTAAACTTTTCCTATTGAAAGAGTTCAGTGACTTAAGAGACAAGGCAAAATACTCACATCTGTCTGGCCACAGTTAAGATCCTGGAATGTGTGTGTTCTCTAGACTTTATGCACATGCATATTCACAGGTGGGGTTTTTTGTATGTGTGATATTGCATGGGTGTGTGTATATGTGTTTGCATATATGTGACCGCACATATATGTACTAGTGTGTGCATACGTGTATGGAGGCCCAAGGTTGATGTCAGCTGTCTTTCACAGTCATTTTCACCTTCACTTACTGAGACAAGGTCTGTTTCTGAGGTCACTCAAAATGCACTGACTGGCTCTTCTAGTAGACAGCTTCCCTTGGTATCCCCGGTCTCCCCACTCCTGATTACAGGTCACTGTACCTTCTCCAGGGTGCTGGAGATCTAAACTCCAGTCCTCACACTTGCCTAACACTTGTATAGCAAGCACTGTCACCACTGACCAATCTTTCCAGCCCCACAGTGGATTCTTATAATGCCTTTCTTCTCTACCTACCTTGTAAGGATATAAAATCTGCTTTATTCAACTATGACATGATCTTTTATTGTCTGTATGCACCAGAATTAACTCAACCATTTATCCTAACAATTGGGCATCTAGGATATTTCTTATTACACTCCTACAACAAACATTGTTAAAATAAGCAACTATGATATATATGATTGCAAACATTTTCTGTAGGAAAGCTTCCTGGAACTTGCACACTGCATTTTTAAGTTTGGTAGAGGTGTCTAATGGTACTTAAAAAAAAACTTAAACTTTTTCCAACTACATCAAAATAAATCAAGATTTGTTCAAAGTTCTTCTGCATTGCTGTGTAACCCTGCCATTTATGAGGAAGGGCATTTTTGACACTTCCAAATCTTACACTATTATTTTCTTTCACTGTTCCATGCACTGTGATCTCCAGTCACATGTTGAACAGAGGGATGTACAAAACATCCTTGTCTGAATCTAACTTCCAGTCAGACTTAGTCTAAGTCTTCACTAATAAACATAACACATACTGGGGGCTCACAGATAGTCCTACTCAGATTGAAAGAATTGTGGAACAAATGTCCCTATTATGTTTTTAAGTCTTAACCTCAAACATGATGATATTTGGGGAAGGGACCTGGGGGCTTGGGTTTAGATGAGGCCTTGAGAATGGGACCACTAATCATGGGGTCAGTGTCCTTGAGAAGAGGAAAAAAAAGAAGAGGACCTCTGTCTTCCCCTTCCCCTCTCCTTCCTCTTTCCCTCCTTTCTTCTACTATTGTCTTCCTTCTTTCTCCCTTGTAAAGTACGGGAGGAAGTAGGTAGAAGAGTGTCCTCTGTAGAACTCAACCTTCAGCCTCCAGATCTGTGAGCAATAATTTTCTGTTGCGGAGGAAAATAATGTCTCACCACCCCGAATTGTAAGTTAAGATTGCTCTTGCTTGCTTGCTTCACTAGAGGTTTACCCCTGGCAGACAGGAATGAGATCAAGAAAGATTCTATAAGTGCTAAAAACTGCTGAGAGAGCTCACCACTGAAAGAGAAGCGTAAGAAGACATGAGGATGTCAGTGAAAATTAGTTATTCCACAGTGTAAACACATTCCAAAACATGTTGTACATAATAAGCGTACATAAGTTTTATTTGTCAGTTTCAGCAAATAAATTACAGATTTGCCCTCAGGTTTAGGAAGTACCAATCCTTTGGTATTGTGCATAACAAATTACTTTTCCCACAACAAATTTTAGCTAGTTTACAAGAAAGTCTTACAGTTAGTGAGGGTTCAAATTCTGCAATGCTTTAGTTTCTACTGTTGCTTAGGAGCCTGATGAAGTTGTAGCAAAAATCCCAGATAAGGTGGCTGTCCTCTGAAAGTGTGCGCTGGATGAGGGATCTACCCCCAGAAAGGCTCAGCAGCTTGGCCACTGGCCACAGGCCTGTCACTTTCTGAGTAGGGTTGTGTACATCGGGGCAGCTGGCTTCCTCTATCACCAGTACCATGGCGGTGGAGAGGAACCATACTGCCTTTCCTGACCCACTCTATCAAGTCACATGCCGCAGACTCACTACTCATCCGAAGGTCCACAGCAAAGACAGCATCATGGAAGCTGGGTTTTAAATGATACCCAAAGACCCATGTACAAAAAACTGGCATCATGGTCCGTGGCTCCAGTTGGAGATAGACGCCAAAGCTTTTAAGAGGAGGCAGATCTGCAGTCACTGGGAACTCCCAAGAAGATTGGGAGGTGGTGTGGACCCCATTCCTTCCTCTTCCATTTTGCTCTCTGGCCATGATGAAAGAGGGTTTACTCTAGGATGATGAGAGGACTTGTCATAGTTCCAAAGGGATAACAGATTGGGAGTTCTGAAACTGTGATCCCTAATAACCATTTTCTTACTTTTAAAAGATTGATATTTTTAGTTGCTTGTATGTGTATGCATCTCTCTCTCTCTCTCTGTCTCTCTCTGCATGTGTGTGTGTGTGTGTGTGTGTGTGTGTGTGCATGCATGCAGGTGTGCAATGCCTGGGTGCCTGCCTGCCTGCCTGCAGAGGCCAAAACAGATCCCCTAGAGATCAGTTACAAGCTGTAGTGAGATGGGAAATGAACTCTGGTCATCTGAAAGAGCAGCATGTGCTCTTAACTGCTGAGTCAACAATCTTTATTTTATTCTTTATAGTTTGCCTGTTTGCCTATCTCAGGTATTCTGACATAAGGATGGAAGGCTGACACTGAAAGAGGAATATCAAGGAATCTGTGTGTATGCTTCAAAAGCATTCCAATTGCCATCAGAGAAAAGCAAAGAAAAAAAAAAGGTGGCTTCTATGGAAATACCTATTTTTCTACCATGCATTACTAATATGCTAGGTTTTTACTTTTAGTTGTATATGTTGAAATTTATTTTTTAAAATTATATTCTCAGTGGGGAAGAAACCAATGGAAACTTGAAATTTGCAGTCAAATTGACGGCACTAGGAAAAACCATCCTGAGTGATTGAGGTAACCCAGTCACAAAAAGACAAACATGGTATGAACTGACTCATATATGGATTTTAGACATGGATCAGGGTAGTGCCAGCCTACAATCCCACTGTCAGAGAGTCTGGGAAACAGGAAGGACCCTAAGAGAGATATGCATGGTACCCCAGAGAAGGAGGAATGAGGCAAGCTCTCCTGAGCAGATAGGGAGCATGGGGGGAGTGGAGTGGGAGCCAGGAAAAAGAGAGGGGGAGAAGAGGAGGGGGGAGGAGAACATGGGGGAGCAGGAAGGTTGAGTCAAGGAAGAATACAGGAAAGCAGGATGAGAGATACCATAATAGAGGGAGTCATTTTAGGTTTGAGGGGAGATCTGGCACTAGCGAGATTTCCAGAAATCTACAAGGATGGCACCAACTGGCAAACTAAGCAACAGTGAAGAGACTACCTTAAATGCCCCTCTCTGATAATAAGTTTGATGACTATCTTATATGCTATCCTAGAACCTCCGTCTAGTGACAGACGGAAGCAGAGGCAGACAACCACAGCTAAACACTAAACTGAACTTCTGGAACCCAGTGACAGAGAGGGAGGAGTAATGAGCAGAGAGGTCAAGACTGGGCTGGTGAAACCCAGACAAACAGCTGACCTGAACAAGGACACCAGGCTGATGACTTAGAGGTCAGCATGTGACTGATACAGACCCTCTGAACGTGAGTGTCAGTGAGGAGGACTAGGCAATCTATGGGGCTCTGAGTAGTAGATCAGTATTTATCCCTGGCACACAAATGGACTTTGTATGCCCATCCCACAATGAGGGATGCTCTCTCAACCTGGACAATTGGGGGAGAGCCTAGGCCCTGCCCTGAACAAAATGACAGACACTGGAGATCCCCCAAGTAGGTCCTTACCCTCCCTGGGGAACGGAGTGGGGATTCTGTGGGGGACTGGGGAGGGGCTGGTGGCAGGGGGGGTGCGGCAGGCGAGGAGGGGAGGGAAAGGTAGCTGGGACTGATGTGTGAAACAAGCTTGTTTCTAATTTAAATATAAAATAAAAATTATATTCTTAATGCCCATGCTAGTTTTGTCTAATGTTAGGGTCATGAAACTATTTAGATAGCTTTTCTCTTTTCTGTCTTCTGAAAAATAACTAGTTACCTCTGACTCTGTTTATGCTATATTGGCTCAATTGATTTTTTCTTTTGTCTACAAGTTTCTTTAGTCTAAGATCTACTTTTCTTAACTGTACAGCATTCTCTGTCACAACTTCTTTTTCAGTCTGTGGTTGCACAAGGATCCCACAACTACAGCCCCTCTCTTTTGTTTAGAGAACTATTTTCAGGCTTTATGTTGATAAAAAAGTTAGAATTTCTGGGGATACTGACCTCACAATGCTACAGAATTTTTCTTAGGAGTCCCGTTGTTGGTCCATGGGCCACTTCAGGGCCACAGCCCTACTGGTCTAACTGGAGGTTCTGGGTGAGAAGGTGGGATCTTGATGGGAAGGCAGTCCTCCTAATGCATTCTTGGAGCAGTGAGCCTCAGTCTCTGGTATCTACAGAGGTCTGTTTCTTACTCACTCAACATCCTTCAGGCATCTTCCCACAGCCTGGCTCGCTGCTCATCCCCTTTCATAATTTCTAGAACTGTTAACAGACCTTTAATGTTTATCTCAGAAAATTTCAATGCATGTTTGAGGAGAAAGGATAATAAGCCCATGTGCAGTTTAAGACTAAAAATGTGTCATTGCCACGTACAGAATGCATGGCACTTGATACATACATGATCATGTTCCATGTAGAAGCTTATATTAAGATGTACATTTTATTTTGCTTTCTGTCATATAAGTAATAGATACACATTATTATTCTAAAGGTGGAAATGTAAGAAGGTAAAAAAGAAAAGCATCTTTTGCTTAGTTACCTCAAACAATCACTTTTATCTGGCTTAGGAGTTTTCCTGTGAGATCTTCCAGTGAACATTGTAGGTCCATCACAAGTTTCTGTGCTTCTACCCAGCACTGCACCAGATGTCTATTTAAGCAGCATTGTACGTTTGGGGTAAGCATCATGCTTACAATCAAGAGTTTCCATGATTTTAGCGCCCTGGGTTTCAGGTGGCATTACACCTTTTTGCATTCTCACAGCAGTGGTTCATCCAGTGTTCTTTTAAGGGGCCAGGTCATGTTGTGTTGCCCGGCATTGCCCCAAACTCCTGGATGCCCAGCGATGCTTCTGCCTCTTTGTCTTTCAGTTGTAGGTACTATAGGTGTGCACCAACGGTGTGGCTCCTATTACCTGTTTTATACAGGATTTTCTTGTGTGCTCAGGTTATGGTTTTTGATAACTTTAATGTTATCTGGGTTTTTAAAATAGTGCTTTCTATTTTTCCTTTGCTACTCTCCAGGGGGGTAAGGAACTCTATGGGGGATCTCCAAGTCTGTCAGATCATCCAGGGCAGGGCCTAGGTCCTCCCCCATGTGTTCAGGTTGAGAGAGCATCCCTCCATGTGGAATGGGCTCCCAAAGTCCATTTGTACATCCAGGGATAAATGCTGATCTACTATCTGAGGCTCCATAGATTGTAGAGGCCTCCTCACTGACACCCATGTTCAGGGGGTTTGGATCAGTCCCATGCTGGCCTCTCAGTCATCAGTCTGGGGTCCACGAGCTCCCCCTTGTTCAGGTCAGTTGTTCAGTCTTGACTCCTTTGCTCATTACTCCTTCCTTTCTGCGACTGGGTTCCAGGAGTTCAGTTCAGTGTCTAGCTGTGGGTGTCTACTTCTGCTTCCATTAGCCACTGAATGAATGCTCTAGGGTGGCATATAAGGTAGTCATCAATCTCATTTTTGGGGAAGGGCATTTAAGGTAGCCTCTCCACTATTGCTTAGATTGCCAGTTGGTGTCATCCATGTAGATCTCTGCAAATCTCACTAGTGCCAAATCTCTCCTCAAACCTATTATGACTCCCTCTATTATGGTATCTTTCAACCTGCTGTCCTCTGTTCTTTCCCCGACTCAACCTTCCTGCTCCCCCATATCCTCCTCTCCCCTCCTCTTATCCCTCTCTCTTTCTACCATCTCCCTCTCCCTTCCACCCATGCTCCCAAATCCCCTCAAGAGATCCTGTCCCATTCCCCTTCACCGAGGTATCATGCATATCTCTCTTAGGGTCCTCCCTGTTTCCCAGATTCTCTGGCAGTGGGATTGTAGGCTGGCAGTACCCTGCTTCATGTCTAAAATCCACATATGAGTGAGTTCATACCATGTTTGTCTTTTTGTGACTGGGTTACCTCATTCAGGATGGTTTCTTCTAGTGCCATCCATTTGCCTGCAAATTTCAAGATTCCATTGTTTTTTTCCCCTGCTGAGTAGTACTCCATTGTGTAAATGTACCACATTTTCTCTATCCACTCTTCAGTTGAGGAGCATCTAGGTTGCTTCCAAGTTATGGCTATTACAAATAATGCTGCTATGAACATAGTTGAATAGATGTCCTTATTGTATGAATGTGTATCTTTTGGATATATGCCTAATAGTGGAACTGCCTGATCTTTTTTTTTTTTTTTTTGGTTTTACGAGACAAGGTTTCTCTGTATTGTTTTGGAGGCTGTCGGTCCAGCCTGGCCTCGAACTCACAGAGATCCGCCTGCCTCTGCCTCCCAAGTGCTGGGATTAAAGGCGTGTGCTACCACCACCCGGCAGGAACTGCCTGATCTTGTGGTAGACTGATTCTCATTTTCCTGAGGAATCTCCATACTGATTTCCAAAGTGGGTGTACGAGTTGGCACTCCCACCAGCAGTGGAGGAGTGTTTCCATTTCTCCCCATTCTCTCCAACATAAACTGTCACTGGTGTTTTTGATTTTAGCCATTCTGACAGGAGTAAGATGGTTTCTCAGAGTTGTTTTGATTTGCATTTCCCTGATGGTTAAGGATGTTGAGCACTTTCTCAAGTGTCTGTTAGTCATGTTAGACTCCTCTACTGAGAATTCTTTATTTAGTTCTGTACCCCACTTTTTAATTGGATCCTTTGGTGTTTTGGAGAATTGAGATCTTTGTAAATTTTGCAGATCAGCTCTCTGTCATATGTGAGGTTGGTGAATATCTTTTCCCATTCCGTGGGCTGCCGTTTTGCCTCATTGACTGTGTCCTTTGCCATACAGAAGCTTCTCAGATTCAGGAGGTCCCATTTATTAATTGTCAATCTCAGTGTCTGTGCTATTGGTGTTATGTTCAGGAAGATGTCTCCTGTACCAATTTGTTCAAGGGTACTTTCCACTTTCTGTTCTACGAGGTTCAGTGTGGTTGGATTTATGTTGAGGTCTTTCATCTATTTGGACTTAAGTTTTGTGCATGGTGACAGATAGGGTCTATCTGCAGTCTTCCATATGCCAGCATCCAGTTATGCCAGCACCATTTGTTGAAGATGCTTTCTTTTTTCCATTGTATACTTTTAACTTCTTTGTCAAAGGTCAGGTGTTTATAGGTGTGTGCGTTAATGTCAGGGTCTTCAGTTCTATTCCATTGGTCTATCTGTATATTTTTGAATCAATACCAAGCTTTTTTCATTACTATAGTTCTGTAGTAGAGCTTGAAGTCAGGGATGCTGATGCCTCCGGAGGTTTTGTTATTGTACAAGGTTGTTTTACTGGGTCTTTAGTTTTTCCATATAAAGTTGAGAATTGACCTTTTAAGGTCTGTGAAGAATTGTGCTGGAATTTTGATAGGGATTGCATTGAATCTGTATATTGCTTTTGGTAATATTGCCATTTTTTAATGTTGGTCCTACCTATCCAAGAGCATGGGAGATCTTTCTATTTTCTGGTATCTTCTTTAATTTCTTTCGTTAATGACTCAAAGTTATTGTCATACAGGTCTTTCATTAGTTTGGTTAAAGTCACCCCAATATATTTTACGTTGTTTGTGGCTGTTGTAAAGGGCGATGTTTCTCTGATTTCTTTCTCAGCACATTTATTATTTATATATAGTAGGGCTACTGATTTTTTTGAGTTAATCTTGTATCTTGCCATTTTGCTGAAGGTGTTTATCAGACGTAGGAGTTTCCTGGTAGAATTCTTTGGGTCACTTATGTAGATTATTATATTATCTACAGATAGTGAAAGTTGTACTTCTTCCTTTTCAAGTTCTATCCGCTTGATCTCCTTTTGTTGTCTTATCACTCTAGCTAGAACTTCAAGTACAATATTGAGGAGATATGTAGAGAGTGGACAACCTTGTCTTGTTCCTGATTTTAGAGGAATTGCCTTGAGTTTGTCTCCATTTAGTTTGATGTTGGCTGTCAGTTTACTGTATATTGCTTTTATTATGTTTAGGTATGTTCCTGTTATTCCTGATATCTCCAAGACTTTTATCATGAAGGGGTGTTGGATTTTGTCAAAGGCTTTTTCACCATCTAGTGAGATGATCATGTGGTTATCTTTTTTCAGGTTGTTTATATGGTGGGATACATTGATGGATTTTCATATGTTGAACCATCCCTGCATCCCTGGGATGAAGTCTACGAGATGATGGTGGATGATTTTTCTGATGTATTCTTGGATTTGATTTGCTAGTATTTTATTGAGTATTTTTGTATCAATGTTCATGAGGGAGATTGGTCTGTGGTTCTCTATCTTAGTTGTATCTTTGTGTGGTTTGGATACCAAGGTAATTGTGGCCTCATAAGAAGAGTTTGGCACTGAACCTTCTGCTTCTGTTGTGTGGAACAATTTGAAGAGTAATGATATTAGCTCTTTTCTGAATTTCTCGTGGCATTCTGTGCTGAAAACATCTGGCCCTGGACTTCTTTTGGTTGGAAGATTTTTGAAGACTGCTTCTATTTTCTTACAGGTTATAGATCTATTTAGATTGTTTATCTGTTCTTCATTTAATTTTGGTAAGTGATATCTATCCAGAAAAGCATTCATTTCCTTTAAAATTTCCAATTTTGTGGAGTACAGATTTTCCAAGTATAACCTTATGATTCTCTGGATTTTCCCAGTGTTTATTGTTATGACCCCCTTTTCATTTCTGATTTTGCTAATTTGCATGTTCTCTCTCTGCCTTTTGGTTAGGTTGGATAAAGGTTTGTCTATGTTGTTGATTTTCTCAAAGAACTAACTCTTTGTTTCATAAAATTTTTTTGTATTGCTTTCTTTGTTTCTTCATTATTGATTTCAGCTCTCAATTTGATTATTTCCTGGCATCTATTCCTTCTAGGTGAGTTTGCTTCTTTTTGTTGTGCTGTTAATTCTCTAGTGTGACTGTTTTTCAGTTTCTTTATGTGGGCATTTAGTGCTATGAACTTTCCTCTTAGAACTGCTTTCAGAGTGTCCCATATGTTTGAGCATGTTGTGCCTTCATTTTCATTTAATTCTAGGAAGTGTTTGATTTTTTGTTTCTTCCTTTACCCAGGAATGATGCAACTGTGCATTGTTCAATTTCCATGAGTTTGTGGTTTTTCTGCAATTAGTATTATTGTTGAATTCTAATTTTAAGCCAAGATGGTATGATAAGATACAGGGGGTTATTCCAATATTTTCATATCTGTTGAGGTTTGCTTTATTGCCAAGTATGTGGTTGATTTTAGAGAAGGTTCCATGTGGCACTGAGAAGAAGATATATTCTTTTGTGTTTGAATGGGATGTTCTATAGATGCCTGTTAAACCCAATTGTGTCATAACTTGTTTTAGATCCTTTGTTTCTTTCTTCAGTTTATGTCTGGTGGTCCTGCCTAGTGGTAACAGTGGAGTGTTGAAGTCTCCCACTGTAAGAGTGTGGGGTTTAATGTGTGATTTGAGTTTTAGTAACGTTTCTTTTACAAATGTGGGTGCCTTTGTATTTGGGGCATATATGTTCAGAATTGAGACTTCATCCTGATGGGTATTTCCTGTGATGAATATGAAATGATCTTCTTCATCTCTTTTTATTGAATTTAGTTTGAAGCCTAATTTGTTAGATATTAGGATATTTATACCTGCTAGGCTCTTAGGTTCATTTGATTGGAAAATCTTTTCCCAACCCTTAGCTCTGAGATAACGTCTGTCTTTGAAGGTGAGGTGTTTCCTGTATGCAGCAGAGAGATGAACTCTCTCTTTGTATTCATTATGTTAGCCTATGTCTTTTTATAGGTGAGTTAAGATCATTGATATTGAGGGATATTAATGTCCATTGATTGTTGATTCTTGTTTGTTTTGGATTTGTTTTTGGTGGGGGTATTACGTGTGAGTTTTCCCCTATTTCTGGCTTTTGTGATTATCTGTTTCCTATGTTTTTGTGAGTGTAGTTAACTGGCTTGGGTTGGAGTTTTCCTTCCAGAACTTTCTGTAGGGCTGGATTTGTGTATATCTGGTTTTCTTATGGAATATCTTGTTTTCTCCATCTATAGTGATTGAGAGTTTTGCTGGGTATAGTAGTCTGTAGTGGAATCTGTAGTCTCTTAGTGTTCATAGAACATCTATCCAAGACCTTCTGGCTTTCAGAGTTTCCATGGAGAAGTCAGGTTTAATTCTGATAAGTCTGTTTTTATACGTTATTTGGCCTTTTTACTTTGCTGCTCTTCATATCTTTCTTTAGTCTGTATGTTTGGTATTTTGATTATTATATGAAGAGGGGACTTTGTTTTGTGGCCCAGTCTATTTGGTGTTCAGTAAGCTTCTTGTACTTTCATAGGCATGTCCTTCTTCAGGTTGGGAAAGTTTTCTTCTATGGTTTTGTTGAATATATTTTCTGCACCTTTGAGCTGGGCTTCTTCACCTTCTTCTATACCTATTTTTCTTAGGTTTGGTCTTTTTACAGTGTCCCATAATTCCTGGATATTTTGTGTTAAGGATTTGTTGGATTTCAGATTTTCTCTGGTCAATGAATCTATTTCCTCTAGTGCCTGAGATTCTGTCCCTTTTTCTCTGGAAAACTGAAATATTAATGTTAGCACAGAAATTTATGCATATGTATACTGGGAAAAGCGACCCTAAGGAAGATACTACACATGAAGGAGATTAGAATTTTAGAAAAAGAACCAAGTATACACATATGACAGTCCCTATTTTTGCTTTCTTCTGTCTTATATCAATGGCTCTTTGATATAATACAGAACGTCTGAATTGCATTTTAACAATATGCTTGGGTTTAAAGCAGGAGAGCCAAAACTCTAAAGCCAGCATTAATTAGATGAATTGGGACTCAGGCATATTAAGAACCGAAGAAAATAGAAATTACAATAACAAAATAGAGAGATTTAGACATTGATACCACGTTGTATTATTGCATGTTTGATGGTCCTCTGGGTATCTATCCTGTCTTCTTTAGGTATCCATATACCTAGTATTTTTTCACTGTTCAGAACTAATTTTTCCTGTAAAGACACAAACAGAACACTTCTCTTTCCTTTTATGAAGTCTCCTTACACATAGAAGTACATGGTAGAATATGACCTTGTAGATGAGCCATCATCTTTCCTCCTCCTGAGATGTCTTCTGTTCTGATCGAATCTTAATTAATTTTGTTGGGACCCAAAGGTTTTCTTCTCCTGTGGAAACAAAAGCAAAACCCCTTCCCCAATGTAACACATATCCTGGTTTCCAGACTGATTCCTAGAAATTGAACATTTACATCTTTAGAGGGCCAACCTACCGGCCAGTTTTTCTGAGTTATTATTGTTACATCTGCTCCATTGTCTAAGACCCCGTACAATAATTTATTTATTTATTTTTCTTTTATCATGTTTTATTTTAATTTTAAATAGCTTGTTTTACATGTCAATCCCAGTTCCCTCTCCCTCCCCTCCTCCCGCACTCCTCTTCCCCCCCCCAGCCTCCCACCCTATTGCCAAATCCTTCCACATAGGGCACTCTCCTAAGAGTCCAGGCTGAGAGAGCATCCCTCTTTGTGCTATGGGCACACGATGACTGTTTGTATTCCAAGGATAGACACTGATCCACAGCTCAGGGCCCCATAGGTTGCCCAGGCCTTCTCGCTGACACTCACATTTGGGGAGTCCAGATCAGTCCCATGCTGGCCTCCCCACTGTCAGTCTGGGGTCCAAGAGCTCTCCCCTGTTCAGATCAGCTGTCTCTGCTGGTTTTGCCAGCCCATTCTTTGCCAATTTGCTCATCACTCCTCTCTCTGTCACTGGGTTCCTTGGGTTCAGTTCAGTGATTAATTGTGTATTTGCCTCTACTTCCATCAGTCACAGGATGAAGGCTCCCGGATGGTTATAGACATCAAGTTCATTATCAGGAATGGGCATTCGAGGTGGTCTCTTCAACTATTGCTTAGCTATTTTGGGTCTACGATCTTGTACAGAATTTTGCCAGAATATACGTTTTTTTGTTTCCTCCAGTATCAACTAGCTCATCCTCAATAACTAATCTGTTATCCACAGTGCCATTAGTCTTTACAATAGGTTGTGGATTTTCTAATTGTCCTGAGAGAGGCTGTCCTCCACTGTTACTGGGAAAGATCAAATCACCTTTGATCTCGGGGCCTCTACGGGGAGGCCTCTGGTCGTGTTTCCAGGCTGCAAAGGCTTACCTTGTCTGTCTGTGGTTGACCAACATTCTTTGGTCCAGTGTCTCTCTTTTTCACACCTCTTGCAGAGACCAGGAGGCTGAGGCCTTCTTTGTGAAGTATTTCTGGTAGAAGCATTATTTCTGGGAATGCTTTGTCTACAATTCCTACTCAAATGTCCTATTTTACCACAATTAAAACATCTAAAGTTTCGATGTCTTTTGAAACTTCTGAAGATTGCTTCCCCAACCCAATTCTGTATATCCTCTTGGATAGGCCATTTTTCATCCTGATTTCTCTTAAATCCTTTTGAAATGGCTTCTCCTATCCAGGTTCCTGCCTCTGGATTGTCATACTCAACATTAGTTGTATATAAGACCCATTCCTCCAATGGTGCTGATCTGATCTTTAATGGCCACAGTATCTGTTTGTAATGTGGGTTTGCATTCTCATAAGCGAAAGATTCTGGAAGAAGTCGCCTAATATTAGTTCCAGATCATTTACCCAGCTTTTCTATTTCCAGCATTCCCTCAGTTTGTGCTTTCCTTATTGTCTCTATTTCAGTTTTCATGTCTTGAACTGTTTGAATTGTTTCCTTCATTTGTTGGATTGTTTTTTCTTGGCTTTACTTGCTTTCTTTAAGAGATTTGTTGATTTCTTACATTTTTTGGTTTGCTTTTTCTTCCATTTCTTTAAGCGATTTTCTCATATCCTCTTTGAGGGCCTCCATCATTTTGATGAGGTTGTTTTTAAGGTCATTCTCTTCTGTTTCATCTGCATTGGGATGTTCAGGTCTTGCTGGTGTAGAGTCCCTAGACTCTGGTGGTATCATATAAGTCTTTCTGTTGTTGGATGTGTTCTTATACTGTTGTTTTCCCATCTCTTCTTCCAGTGGGTATAGGCAGTGTCTCTCCCTTTTCTGGTGGGTATGAGTTCAAGGTTCTATCTTCTCCTCTCTCCTCTCTCTGTCTGTCTCTCCTTCTTCCTCTCCCTATCCCTGTCCCTCTCCCCCCTCTCTCCCAGAAGATGGAGGGGCAAGCCTGCAATGGTGGTTGAGACACTAGTTGCTTTGTACCACCTCCAAGTCCTTCTGGGGGATTCAGTGGCAGGAAGGGTCTGGTGGCAGAAGGTCAAGGGACTTGAAGAGGGTGAGGTGAGCTAGAAGAGCCCCTGGGACTCACCTCTCAAAGACCAGAATGGCAGCCCATGAAGCTGGCTACTTTGTTTTGCCTACAGTTCCCTCTGTGGGGTATGGTGGCAGGAAGGGTCTGGCGGCCATGTCAGGGGACTCGGAGATGCTCCCTCATTGCTTTAAGAAGGCTTAAATTTGTTATGTAGGCAAAACTGGCCATGAATTCCTGATCTCATCCCCTTTTGCCCAGAACTGAAATCACAGGTGTGCAGCAACACGCCCAGCCCAACTCGTCCTCCTGCTCCTCTTCTTTGTCCTTCTCTTCTTTTTATAAAATAATAGTTTGGGTGCTGGAGAGGTGGCTCAGCACTTATTAAGAGCATGTGTTGCTCTTACAAAGGATACAAGTTCAGTTCTCAGAATCTACCTGGTGACTTAAAACATTCTGTATATAACTCCAGTTTCACAGGTTTTGATGCCATCTTCTGATGTCCTCAGGTGTCAGATACATACATGGTATACATACATGCTTGCAGCAAAAGCATTCATGTACATAAAATAGATAAATCTAAAGTGAATAATCCGAAGACTGAGTTTAAAAAATCCAGGAGGTTACTGCTGCCATCTTGGCATTCTGTCTTATGAAAGTTAAAACCTATAAGTAGTGTAGTACAGTGTCATTGCAGTACAGTATTCTATGGTAAAGGGTGATACATACATACGCCAGGGCTTTGATCATTTTTTTTATCCTTTGTTGGTGTTTTTCCCAGTGTGTACCTGCTGTTCTTTTATATACCTGACAACACTGTCAACATTGTTACAGATATGTCAGTCACACATAGCACTGTGCCATTTTGATGACTATGACATCACTACACGATATGTAAGGTCCTCTGTTGACCAAAATGTGATTGAAACTCCTAAGTATTCCCATGACATTCATTGTGTGGGTGTAGCATCTTGTTTATTCATTCAGTTAATGAGCATCTGGGTTGTTCGTGCATGTTTGGGCTTCTGTGGATAATGCGGTAATGACTCAGAGGTTTTAAGAGGTGAGAATCCCAAGGGTTTTGGTCCAGGCACTCTCAGATGGGAATGGGAAGAATCTTTGCTTCATCTCACTCTCACTACCCCACCCTCTCACTCCTGAAACAGGCTCATCCCTTTCCTTTTCATTCTCTGTTCTGGTAAAGCCTTGTTTATTGCTGAGCTATCTTCATGTGCCGTATTATTGTCTCTCTCTCCCCTTGCATCTTCTTTTGTCTAGAATCAATCAGAATGGTGAACCATGGCAGTTCTGCCAACGGTCTTGCTGCCTCTCCCTCTATACCCTTTCTTCCTCTGCACCTCAACAGCCCTCTCACACACTGAGCAAGTGACTTGGCATGTTGGGAATCCTTCTGCTCACTTCCCTCCCCTCCCCTCTCTCCACTCTCATTGCCTGTTGCTTAAGATTCAGTAGGTGCTCTCTCCTTGGACTTGCCTGCCACTTTTTAAGCACTGTTATCGCTTGGCTTTGTCCTTAGTGTGGGGTCCTCTCCCTCCTGTTTCTACCTATTTAAAAAATAACTTCATTAGTTGTAAGGGGAAGCCTACTGTTAATTTGCTTAGATTCTTTCCTGGATAGTCCTCAACTGATTCTTCCGATATGATCACAAATTATTTATTTACTTGCTGCAGAACATCACATTAAGTGGTTGTAAAACATGATTTATTTAAGAATGTGTCTATTTTTAGACACTGAGTTTGTTTCTTTCTGGGGCTATAATAAATAATGCTGGGAGAAGCATTTTCTGGAGGAGACATCTTCTGTTATGAGATTATTTCCTTAGGTTAAACTCTGAGCTGTGTAATTACCTCAACTAGAGGGAAGGACAGTGCTAAACTTCTGGAAACATCTCCACTGAGTCATGGCTCAGAAAGATTGCTTTGTCAGCAAGCATATCAGTGTGCAGGAGGGGCTCACTAGTGGAATCCTTCCTTTTACTCACACAAATCAGCACAATGTACAACTAACTTACTATTTTTAAAATGTTAGAAATATGTACTAGAAACAGACAGAAACATCTGTGTATATTTTATTCGTGGGTTTCTTTTAGTCAAAAAGTAGAAACAAGTTTGTTGGAGTGGTGTTGATTTCCAAAGTTTGGCTGTCATTCACCCACTTTTCTGACTTTACCTGGCCAGCCTTTGTTGGTTCAAGAGCTTCTGTTCCCATCCCTCCTTGTCCCACAGAGTGCTGGCATTACAGACCCTCACACTACTGCACCTGGCTTTCTGTGGGTTCCAGGAGGTCAACCCCAGGCCCTTGTTCTTACACAGCAAGTACCCACCCACTCTCCAACCTCTCAAATGCATTTTTATTTTCCCAACTGTCAAGGAGTCCATTAACCTATGATGACGCAAAACTTTATTTTGTGTATTCATTTTATTGGTCCTGCTTCCCCTCAAGATACAGTCTCACTCTATAAGCCAGGATGGCTTCAGACTTGTAGTGAGCCTTTCCCCTTGCCTCATATTTTGTGTTTTGTTTCCCTTGAACACTTGATAATCCAACCACATATATTTTAGTACTTAATGATCATATGTTTAGGTAGAAGATGGATGGTAGAAGGTAGGAGGCAAGCTTGTCCTTCATATTCTGGCAGTACCAAGACATTTGTTTTCCTTTTCTTTACAAGTCCTGTGACTGTCAACCCCTTATCAATAGGCTGAGCTGCATGGCTCACCTTGGCCAATGAGATTCTTTAGGATTTGTCATAAACAAATTCTTGAAAATGAGCAAGCTGTGTGTGGTCTGCTCTCTGGCATCCGTGCTATCACCAAGAGAACTCCATTGGACTTCACTCTGGGAGGTAGTTGAGAAATGTAGGTAGAGGGGTTGGGGAGATGGCTCAGCTGGTAGAGTGCTTGCTGCGCTGTTTTGTGGACCCGAGTTCAGGACCAAAGCACCCACATAAATGTGGCTGTGCACATACTAAGACTAACTGACAAGTTGAGTGTGTGCATATAGGAGATATATCAACCCTCAGAATTCACTTAGAACATTGTCACTAGTTGGTGAGTTTGAGGTTTAGTTAAAGACCCTATATAAAGAGGCAGGGGAGTGGCAATAGAGACACTTGGTGTCAATTTGTTGTCTCATTGTGCATGTGCACCCATGGTGTACACATATGTGCTACATATGCACATACATACAACATACACACAGACACACAGGAAAGGAAATGTGAGCAGAGCCCTGTCACTCCAGCCTGTATTATTACCCAGTTCAGACAGCAGCTGGTTAACTCCCAGCTGTGTGAACTAGTCCATGATGAACTGTAGAGCTGCTAAACCAATTCCAGACGAGCAAACAGTGGGGAATTGAAGGTGTCTGTTACACAGCAAAACAAGACAATGGCTAAAAGCACATTAAATGGAGCCCCATTTTTAAGCAAGTTCCCTTTATGTGTTGGTTATTCAATACTGAGTGGTCAGCCCTAAACTCATATACACTCAAATAACACTAAATTAACTAAATGTACTGAGCAAGTTACCCCCAGAAACAAAGAAAAAGAAGCCATAAACTTGATTAAGAGCCAGAAGTGGCATATGAAAATGGAAACGTGAGAAGAAAGGCATTTTTTTGCTTAATTTTAAGAGTAAAAATTAGAAACAAAATAAAAAATTAAACAGAATATGATGCTTCTCAACTTCCATTCTGGTAAACCAGAGCTCTAAGTTCTGATTCTGATAAACAACCCTAAGTTAATGATGTTACAAATTGAAATTTTAATACATGTGACCCCCTCACATCCTATCAACAAAGGACTTTATTGTACCAGTTGTTGGCCTGTATGATTATGAAACCCCACCTCTGATGGGGTGATACTCTAATACAATCTTGCAAATTAAAGAGACATTAGACACATTTAACTTTATAAACACCATCGTCAACAGCACAGGACAATGTAGAGTGCTGTCACGGACCCTTGGGATTGTGTGGCTCACTGAGAGCTGCAGCTTGTGGAAGCTACATGGTGCCATAACAATGTGTCTTCCCATACATATGCCAGGCTGGCAAAGGCTCAGAACTCAGAGTATAGGACTCAATTGTAGCTCAGTGGGAAAGCACTAGTCTAGTACAAACAAGGTATACAAGTCCTGAGTGAGCCTCTCTCTCTCTCTCTCTCTCTCTCTCTCTCTCTCTCTTCTTCTTCTTCTTCTTCTTCTTCTTCTTCTTCTTTTTCTTCTTTTTCTGCTTCTTCTTTCCCCCTCTTTCTCCTTCCTTCTCCCCCCATTTGAAATATTGTTTCTGTTTAAATGTGAATCCCTTTTTACCATTGGCTGAAGCATTGTAACCCAAAAGGCCTTGAGATCAGACTCATCTGTGTGAAGTATAACAAAAGGATACAGACATACCTTAGTGATGTTTGTAACTTAGCAGGAATTCCCCCTGCAGCACTGATGGAATGAGAAAAGGCTTCCCCCACATTTGCTGAGTTGGTTTTATTACAACTCTCAGACCTGGAGTAGAGGTGAGAGACAGCAGATGCTATTTTGGTGTAAATGATAACTCAGGTAAGGATCTTACAGAAAGTAGAAAAGTAAAGTGTTATTATTAGTGTGTGGAGGTGCAGTCAGGTTGTCTGGTTCTTAGGCGATGCTTCTCAACCCTGGGTGCAGATTGGACGCAGCAGAGGGGTGTTCTAAAAATATGCCCAGACCCCATGAAGGATCAGCTGAATTACCAGCTCTGGGAGCGAGGCCCCGGCTTCTGTAAGGCTAACAGCTCTCCCAGGTGTTCTAAGGCACAGCCGGAGCTGGCAGATGCTTTCCTGCAAGGAGTGATTGCATTACACAGGAGATGGTTCTGAGTATTCGGTCTGACCTCAAAAAGTAGGCTTCTTATGAAAATGGCTCTGACTTACTTCTCCCTCTCCATGCCCATGTCTAGGGTTCCTCTTCTTGGGCAGATATTGGTTATCTTGGGTTAAAGACATTCTAACAGCCCCATTATAATTTAGCAACTTCTTCAAAGATCCTATCTTCAAATACAGGTTCATTCTGGGAAACAATTTTAGGAGTTTATCATAGGGATTGGTGGAGGCACAGTTCATAACCCAACATTAGTCTCAGACTCTTTTCCCAGGAGACTGAATACAGAGTCTAGCAGTGCACAGGGCTAAATACAGCAAGGGCTCTTTCACGGCAGGTGTTACTGAGGAGGGTGCTGCATTAGATCCTAAGGGTTTAACCTCTGACCTTGCTATGATCTGGTTCCTTTGCTTTCTCTTCTCTTCTATGTTCAATGCCCACATAATTATGACAGTCTCTCTTCTTCCCCCTTCCCACAATTAAACTTAGCCATAGTGTCAATATCCATTGTTTACAATAACTTAAGATTTTTCTAGACATTCCACTGTGAGTCCCCCCAAATATGGGCTCAGGATAATTGAATAATTGGGTCTTTTGTATGTCCCAGTCATGAGAACAAACCTGTTTCCAATTTGGTTCAACCTAAAGAAGTCTTCCTAGTCCTACCTGCTTGCTAGCAGGAGGCTTATGCTGACATCTTCATTTTATATATGGTGGTTAATATTACCTACTCAAGGAACATGTACTGCAGAAGTGTTAGGAGAAAATGTTCTATCATTCAGATTGTTTTGTGTATCTTTTTAATCATTAAAAATCCTAGCTGAAGGCAAGTAATATTTTTTTAAAGATTTATTTATTTATTACACATGTAGTGTTCTGCCAGAAGAGGGCACCATATTGAATTGTAGATGATTGTGAGCCACCATGTGGTTGCTGGGAATTGAACTCAGGACCTCTGGAAGAGCACTCTCACCAGGCTGCTGTGCTGTAGCACCCGGACCCAGCGCCGTGCGATCGTCGAGGTCCCGAATCTAGACCACCCTCAGCAACGATCTCAGGGGAGAACACATGCCCCTCGCTGGAGCAGCCATCTTTGCGATCTAGACCTCTGATTCTATGAGAACTATTATGTCACATTTCAGTTTCACTATAGAAACCCCTGTGATTTGAAGTAACTGACTAGTGCTGGAGGATGCCTTCGCCTGGCATCCAAGAAGTGCCGGGCTCACTCTCCATCACTGCAAAATAAAATACACAATTGGACTGGTTTGTCATAGTAATATATGTTAGTTTTGCTTATAGAAAAGCTCTGTTGTTTCAGAGCCAAAAAAAAAATAACTATTTGTAATGCTGAACCTCCGATACTTAATGGGCATTTGTAAAATCATGTACAGATGCTAAGGTGGAGTCCTAGAATTGCCCTGAGAATAAAAGCTGTCTCCCCCATCTCCCAGCTCAATGCTTTCGAGTACACAATGTTCTTCAACATGTTCCTTGTCAGAATGCTCAAAGAAGACAAGCTTCTATTGAGGATGTTTGCATGTTTTATCCAGATACCCAGAGCCATTTATCAGAACCGCAGAAGTCTTTCTGATAGCTGTGGTAACTTAGAAGTGTGAGACAGGATTTTCTTATCTATTAGAATAAAGTAGAAAAACATTGTTTGGGGTGCAGTAACTGATAGGACACTTTTGTTATCTGGTTTTGAGATGGAGGTAGATTTTTAGTTGAAAGATTACAAATGTTATAAATTCCCTCCAATGTTTTTACTTGTTTTCTTCTAAGTCCATGGAAATTTTAAATTAACTACTCAGGATAGAGGGTACTTAGACATACAACAGGTTTACTAAGAGAAAGTAGGAGGCTAAGGCAGGAGATTTACAAGTTCAAAGCCAACCTGAGTATCATAGTGAGACCTTGTCTCAAAAGCAGCAACAATGGAAAGATTCGACCTCAAAGCATTAGCACAAGTGTTGTGGTTCACAACTGAATTTATGGGTCTGTGAATCTACTGAACCTGTAGTAAAATGTTGATGTTTCTATTTTTATTGTTTGGATACAGATCTACAGTTTCAATCAGATGTATGACCCCAAAGTAGATTGAGCCTGTAGGGAACTGAAATCTAGATATCAGATAAATGCTTACTATTAGTCTACTCAATCACCTTAGAAGGTTAAAATAGCTGCATCCACCAGAAGCAGCAAAAGCTGAACATCTTTTACAGAAGTTCACGATCTTTCAAAACCTTCATTCCTCCATTCCACAAAGTCTTGCTTGCTTTGCATGCCACTCAGGCCAGAGTCATGTGGGGGCTACATCTCCAGAATCTCACCAACCCCCAAATCCCTAAGATCATAGTTTGATGTTGACTGCATCTGCATCTATTTCCGAGTCCAGTTGCAAATATATTGCACTGGAGGTTTGGAGCAGCAATGTATTTTTTTAATAATCACCAAAACAAGATGCCCGGCCAAACTGTGTGCTTGTTTAAAAACAAATCCACTGCAAGGTTTGAGCACCACCAACTCAGGCAGCTTCTTTATCACTAAGTTCATTCGATTTCATAGCATGTGTTTCAAATTTTGCCTGCATAAATTTTTTTGTTCTTCTTTTCTGTCAAAAACAATGTGGAAATCCCAGGTTATATAATTGAGGTCTTGGAGAGGCAGTATACATCCCGCCAAACAAAACAAAATGAAAGCTATTATCCTGAAATATGTTTGAGGAAGTCTTTGCCTTTGTTGGGTTAAGAGCGCCAACAGCTTCCTTGACACAGCCATGTGCAAAATCACTCTTTACTGTAATGTGATCTGTAACAATATTTGTGTACTTTTGAACAATGAGAAGAAGAAATCAGTTTGGAGTGAAATAATAATGTATTCTGGAAGCCAAAATCACTGTATTCATCTTTCTTGGGATTGTCTTCCCTATTCGTCAAGTCAGGTGAGGAGCTCCCTCTGCAGAGCCTGTCTCTGTAGGGTGGCTAGGAAGATAATAATTTATTTCTTCTTCTTCCCAAGAGGGTGAGCATGAAATTCATTTAGGTTAAAGCTAGAAAGATAATGTGGTTTTAATTGTCTGTCCTTTGCACGGTTTCTTCAGTGTTCATGTGAGGATGTTTGATCAAGGGCAGGTTTCCTGTGCAAAGTTGATGAGTCGGTAATGAGTCCAGGTGGAGATGGCCAAGCTAGCAATGTTTGGAGCATTTTAGTTTTTCTCATGGAGTGCACAATGAGAGATGATGTCGTGTGTGACAGACTTTTCCTAGGGAAATGTATCACACAAATAGATCTGCTCACTCCAGAAGGGGGACCCATTACAGACTAAAATAGCACTTGCACAAAAGTCCAACTGTGACCCAATGAGTTTTCACTGGAGCTCCTAACAGGAGTATGGCTGACAGTTTACTTATAGGAGCAGGGATGGCGACAGAAAAGCAGCAGCATCACTGAAAAGCACACCCCACTATGGGTGAGGATGCAGGGAAGCAGAAACCTGGAGGCCTGTGAAGATTACAAAGATTTCTCCCATCTGAGCATCTTGTCTCTGCAGCTCAAACCGTCAGGACACCCCTTCCCCCAAGTTGTTGATTGCTTCTATAAAGTTGTGTTTTCTCAGACACACGACCTTTTTTTGTTTACATCTGGAGTCTCATGAGCTGCCTCCTGAAGGGAAAGTTTCAGTTCTGCACAAACTGCCAAGGAATAGAAGTAAGGAACTCTTCAGGTAGTAGTGACCTTCCTGGATAATGAAGATGGTCTCTGAGTGGCAGTACAGTGAGGCTGACATTCCTGAGCTGGCTATTTGTATAACACCCTTAATAAGGAGAAAATGGACAGCATATGGACTCTGGCTGCAGTTTCATGAAAATACTTAAGGAAAGCAAGAGCGAAGGGCAGTGTTCCAGTACCTATGAAGGAAGGACGTTTTCCTTATCAATGGCAACATTCTGGATGGAAAGAGACAAGGACCCACCCTACTGAATACAGAAAGAATTTTCCCTGCAAACAATCTTGTACACATTTTAAATGTGGAGTTGACATTGCCAACTGTAATTTTTTGATATGACTTCTTTTTGTGATCCACAAATTATTTAGAAGTGGGTTTAGGACTTCCTAACCATATCAATTTCTAGGCTATCTTTAGGTGTAGATTGCCTTTGTGGTTTTGTTGCTTTGTTTTTGGAGAATTTAACTTTGTTCAAGTAACTGGTCAACTTTTGCAGATGTCAAATACACACTTGAAAATGCATATTTACTGTTTGTTTTGTTTGTAGGCCTACATGTAGAGTGTGTGCACAGTATATATGACCCCGCTTAATAACACTGAAGCTCAAAATGCTTACTAAATTCTTGTGGGAGCCAGAGGAGTCAAGGACAGAATCAACTAACCTGAGCTCACAGGGGCTCACAGAGATTGAACTGACAACCGGGAGCCTGCATGAGAATGATCTGGGTCCTCTGCATACATGTTATAGTCGTGTAGCTTGATCTTCCTGTGGGACTTCTAACAGTGGGAACAGAGGCTGCTCTGACTCTTTGGTCTGCTTTTGGGTCCTTATTCCTCCTACTAGGTTGCTTCATCCAGTCTTCATGTGGGGGGGGCTAATTTTACTTCAACTTAATATGCCATGGCTGGCTGATATACATGGGGGGCCTGCCCAATGGAGAAGGTGTGGATAGGGGTGGGGCACAGGGGAGGTAGAGGGAGGGACTGGGAAGAAAGGAGGGAAAACTGCAGTTGGGGTGTCAAAAAATAAAAATAAAAAATAAGAACAGATTTCCTAAATTCTTACCATTTTGCTTTCTCAATTTGCTTCTGTGAAGATGATGCTAAAATTCTGCCACTGTGATCTGTGACACAGAATATAAACTTCAGAGCTAGCTTTTCTTTATATTGCAGATTTTAAGGCTATATTCTTCTAAAATTGTGTGTGTGTGTGTGTGTGTGTGTGTGTGTGTGTGTGTGCGTGCGCCTCTGCGCACACAAGTAGAAGTCAGAGGACCACTTCCAGCTTGGGTTCTTCTGCCTTTATGTGAGCTCTGGGGTTAAAACTCTGGTCATCAGGGCTCTAGAGCAAGCATTTTCCCACTGAGCCATGTAACTGGCCCTCGAGGCTGTTTTAAGGAAGATATGGTCTCAGAATAACGAGTACTTTCCAGTAAGGTTACTGATACGTGAAGCATTATTGATTCTGAATAATGCTTTCCTCATTCTTCCGAGGTTTCAAAGGATGCACTAGCTTCACTTTGGTCTGCGTGAAGCAAGTGATGTATTCTTTCTTTACAGCAGGGCCTCAGTTTTGCTTGGTGACTACGTATAGTCAAGTGTCTCAGGTGAAAAGGATGCAACCATGGGTGAATCCATTCCATTTTCCAGTCAACTTTTATTTTGTCTTTCATACTGAATGTTTTGAATGTTATTACCTAACTAGTGGCACTGTTTTGGGAAACCTTTAGGAGGTGAGGCCTGGCAGATGGAAATAGGTCAACTAAGCAGGTGGGAGCCAGATTTGAAGGTCATATTCCCCTGGTTCCCACTGTGTGCTCTCTGTCTATCATAAAGAGACTAGATGACACTCTGCTCTCTCAACACCATGAACTCAGTGGTTCCCACAGGCTCTCCCCATCATAATAGACCGAAGTCCTCTGAAATCCTAGCCCCATACTAGTCTTTCCTCCCAGAGTATGATTTTTATTTGTCAGGTATAATGACCTCAGTGACATAAAATGACTAATGAAATTGTTTGTGCATGAGCTACAATGCTGGCCAAACAGAGCTGTGCTGGCAGGTAAGGAATCCTCCTTGCTATGAGTAAGAGCTCATGGTGTGCATCAGCTCCTGCACGCTTCTCTTTCTGGCATGACACTTGACACTGATGAGCCATCTTGGTACAAGAGGGGAGAAGGAAACCAGCACCGAGGATGCCAGAAGGAAAAGAGAAGAAATCAGTTCTTCAGGCAACTCCAAGTTTATTTTGTGCATCTGTGGCGGCCAATCTTGAGTGTCAACTTTTGTGGTTCTCCTGGACATAGAACCACAGAAGAGACATTTCTGGGAATGTCTATGGGAGTGTTTCCAGAGATGTTTACTTGGGGAGGAAAGACTATTCTGAGTGAGGGTGTGCCATTCTGTGGGCTGTGGTCTTGGAATGAATTA
>NW_024429936.1:0-3227 GCF_017639785.1 Mesocricetus auratus
ATCAGGCTTCTGTTCCTTGAGTAGGCTGAGAAGGCGGGTTGGGTGAAGCTTCCACCATAACAGGGAGGTGCAGTTGGAGAGAGGCCTCTGCATGTCCAGTCTGTGTTCTGCAACACAGATCCAATCCCAGCCCTTAGGGTGCCAAGGGCAGGCCCACCCCAGAGTCACCTCAGTTCACACTCAGCAATTAAAAGAGAAGGGGAAAGGGAAAAGAGATCCTGAACAAATTGTAAGCATGGGGTGAGGGGAGAGTGAGTTGGGAGAATGAGGTGGGGAGAAGATGAGGGGAGAGGATGGCATGAGGAGGCAGGAAGACTGAGTCAGGGGAAGAGAAGGAGAGCAAGAAAAGAGAGACCATAATAGAGGGAGCCATTACAGGTTTAAAGAGAAATCTGGCACTAGGGAAATGTCCAGTGATCTACAAGGATGACCCCAACTAAGAGTCTAAGCAATAGAGAAGAGACTACCTTAAGTGCCCTCCCCTGATAATGAGATTGATGACTACCTTATATGCCACCCTAGAGCCTTCATACAGTAGCTGATGGAAGCTGAGGCAGACCCCTACAGCTAAACACTGAGTGAACTCCTGGAACCCAGTTGTAGAGAAGGAGGTGTGATGAGCAATGGTGTAAAGACGAGGCTGGGGAAACCCACAGAGACAGCAGACCTGAACAAGGGGGAGCTGGTGGACCCCAGAATGACATCTGGGAAAACAGCATAGGATAAAACCAGGCCCCCTGAACATAGGTGTGAGCTAGAAGCACTGGGCAGTCTCAGGGGCCTCTTATGGTGGAACCAGTGTTTATCCCACCTGCACAAATGGACTTTTGAGCTCGTTCCCCATGGAGGGATACTCTCGCAGCCTAGATACAAGGGGGAAGGCATAGGCCCTGCCCCAAATGACTTGACAGATTTTGATGATCCCTCACTGAAGACCACACATTCCCTGGGAAGTGGACTGGCATGGGACAAGGGTTCAGTGAGGGGCATGGGAGGATGGGAGGTAGATGGGGTCTGGGAGTGATATGTAAAATTAGATAGTTTCTAATTTAAATATAATCTATAAAGTAAAAAATGGGACAAGGGAGATGTTGTGGTAAATACCGGAGCTAACATTTGATGGTGCCAGAGCCCTGAAGGACTGGAGATTAGGTGAAGACCCAGGGCATGCTGAGGTTCTTGCAGAGGGTGGAAAAAATACAATATGGGGAGTAGAGTAAGGTAGCTCTAAATTCCACCCAAGGCCACAGGACCAGTTGCAGAAATGAGAGTTATAGCTGACTTGAGTGTTTCTGTTGTATTTTGTGAATAATGTATTTGTAGAGATATCTGTATGTGGCAGTATTCAGGCATCTGAATCGGATTGCCCTTGGGGTTCTGACAGGACATGCCCTCAGCTTCAGCCACTAAGAGCACCACCTGTGCACATCCACGATGTTGCCTTTTAAAAGGGCCCTGACCCTTCAGCCATGAATAGGGCCTCTGGTAATGGAGCAGTATTTATCACTGGTATATAAACAGACTTTGGTAGCCCACTCCACCTGGTGGGATGTGCATGTGGGATGTCCTGGGTCCTTCCCCAGTTGATCTGACAAACTTTGGGGATCCCCCATGGAGTGTCTCACACTCCCTGGGAATAGAGGGAAGATGGGATTAGCTTTGGGGGCTTGTATGGGGTGGGGAGGAGGTGAGCAAGAGGGACCAAGGATTGACATGTGAAGCAGACTTATTTCTAATTTAAATAAAAAACTTAAAAAAATAAAATAGCAATGAAATAAAATAAAAGGGACCCAACTACATTGTTCCTTTCCAATTCTCTCCTCTCCTCTGTCTGTGTGTTCCTCTCTCTCTGTCTCTCTCTGTTTGTCTCTGTATCTCTCTACTCTTTTCACTGTCTTTCTCCCTCTCTCTCCCTCTCCCCTTTTCTCTCTCTCCTGCTACTCTGTCTTTCTCTCTTTCTCTCTCTCCCCCTCTTTCTCTCTTCCTGCTACTCTGTCTCTCTCTATTACTGCTACTCTCTCTCTCTCTCTCTCTCTCTCTCTCTCTCTCTCTCTCTGTTTCCTGCTACTCTGTCCTTCTCTCTTCCTTGTCGCGTCTGCTGCGCGGCCTGTGTCTGAGAACGTGCGGAGGGTGTCGGGGATTGACAACACAGAGACTCGTTCAACGATGTAAAGAAAACTTTAAGCAGGCTCCAAAAAGGTTCAAGAAAACTTCCTAAGAAAAGCTCCCACCAGAGAAGCTTCTGCTCTCTCCTCTACCCTGGCTGGTTATGCTCTGACCCCAGAAACTGATCTGGGCGTGGCAGAAGAGGTGGTTAGTCTTTGGACAAGGTCGAGGTCAGGGTGGTTTCTGTGGGCAGGCCTTTTCCAGGAACTTAATGCCCCCAGGCATTGTATTGTTTTTAGTAAACATTGTCTTACAGCTGCCTACTCCCAGGCAGAAGGGGAAGTGGGTCTCTGCTCAAGGTCTGGTGTTCCCACACTTCCTCTCTCTCTGCTTCCACTCTCTTTCCTTGCCTCTCTCTTCTCTTCTGCCTTTCCCACTTCAGACACCATTCTCCCCTCTCCCATTTGCACTTTTCCCATTTACTTCATTCCCCAATAAAATTCACATGGCATCTCTCTCTCACACATGATGCATTCTTAAATGCCAACAGTATTTTCCTTCAGGTTCCTTATCACATGTGGTAGCAATGATTAAGAGAATATCAGTGGTTATCAGATTTCAGTTTGAGTTATGAGAAAGATGTCCTCCCAAGGACATTGACACTATTATAAATATCTACTGCATTTATGATTGTCTATGGGATAGTCTTGTTATGTTTAAGCATAATTATGACTTGGTTATTGTTTTGCATTTGGAGATTTATCATGATAAATGGTGATATGGTTGTGTCAAGTTGACAAGGGATGGATTGGTTGTCAACTTGGCTGTACCAGGTATGAATATAATTCATAAATAGAGGGCTGAGTTGTGATCTGAACCCAGAGGCAGGAAGATGTTATGCTTTTGACCCAGATTCTGAGGCTGGATGACACATGCCTTCAATCCAGACCTGGATGCTGGAAGGCACACCTTTAATCTAAGTCACTTCTTAGGCTGGAAGGACAATGGAAGAGGGAAGGTAGTGTGTTAGTTCATTGTCTGCTTTCCCTTCCCTTGTCAGCACATCCATTCCTTCACAGGCATTGAAGCCTGCTTCTTAGGGTTTCCATCATATAAAAAAA
>NW_024429937.1:0-621 GCF_017639785.1 Mesocricetus auratus
CATGTACTCTCTCATATATGGATTTTAGACATAGATCTGGGGAGTGCCAACCTACAATCCTATGGCCAGAGAGTCTGGGAAACAGAAACTTCATTTAGTGGCTGATCGAAGAAGAGGCAGACTCCCTTGGTTAAGTGTGAGGAGCCGCCCTCGCTATCGCTATTGCCGTTAGAAGATGGCGCTGACATCTGCTGTCAGTTGGAGTTAACCGTTAGAAGATGGCGCTGACATCTGCTGTCAGTTGGAGTTAACCGTTTAAGCTGTGCCTCTCCCGTGGCGTCATCTGGGGTGATGTGCAAACCACCAATCCCGGCTCTACACGTCTCACTCGGAGCTCCTAGGCTTATATAAGGGGCTGGGTTTCTTAGCTTGGGGTCTCCCTCTAAGAAGCTGATCATCTATCTCTCAAGATGCATTAAAGCTTTACTGCAGAAGGATCCGAGTGTTCTGCGTCGTTCTTGCTGGCGAGACGGTAGCGCGGGACATCTGGTGCCGAAACCCGGGAACTCTTCAACATCGCCGGCGCCGCGGGAGACCCCTCGGAAGACGGGGCGGATTCAGAACTGCAGGGACGTAAGTTCAGAGAGGTATGCTTTATCCTGAATACCCCCTTTCTCGACT
>NW_024429938.1:0-9861 GCF_017639785.1 Mesocricetus auratus
AGGCAGTACAACTAGGCAAATAAAATATCTGATCTCTCAGAAGAGAAGTAGGGAGATGTCTGTAGCTAATGCATTGTGAAAATTTTACTTACTGATCAACTTCTTTTGAAAAAATGTAGCAAAAGCACATTTATGAGCGTATAATATGCAGGGAATTTTTTAAAAAGTGAATATTCTTTCATTTTCTAAAACTTCTGGGTGAATAAAAGATTTCAGTGTTGTGGAAGTTGATGCCTGCTCTTAAAGTGGCATTACTTCACTGATCTGCTCTTCTCCTGTGGCTGCAAAATCAACTTGTATGGAGTGCAGAAAGGCCATAGAGCAAAGGCTTTCATGCTCTGTCTAGCATAAGGCAGCTGCAAAACGCATGATTTGGGGCACCAAGGCGATTGCTGCTGTCCTTCTCCAAAGATGCAGATGTGCAGTTTAAATGCATGGGCTTATAGACCCTGAAAGTGTAAGGTCGGGCTGCTATAGGAACACTGAAGAAGTGTGTTGCTTTACTCTTGCAGTCACAAGCTTAAACTGTGTTCTGGGAAGTCCAATGTTCTATGGAACAGACACATTTCTCTGGCTATAGCAAGCTCCTTTGTATAGACCACATGACAAACTACTTATTACATGCTGTGTGAACATCCAAGGCACACTTATGTCATGCCTATAATTGCACATCCTTACTTTTATTTCTAAATTTGAGCATTAAAGCTTCACTGGAAGGAAGGAATGAAAACAAACTTTCTCATGAATTCCTGGGATCTGTGACAAGTGAACTGGTGAAGAAGAGTGACCTATTTCTGTTTCAACAAACAGTTTTGCCTACATTGATCTCAAATGTTAAATTATGTGTTGGGGATATCAGAATAAATTGGCCTAATCATTTTAGTATGCGTATTCTGTCTGTTGTAACCCACTTCACAATCCATAGTTTTCTAAGTTTACATAACACTGATGTATCATCTTCAGCCACATAACTGAACATTATCCCTTGACAACACCACAAGCAAATGATGAAACACATATTTGTTAAGATTTGCTGAGTAGCAATTCCATGTTGAAGTGTTACAGCTTTTCCTTGTCTTTATTTGAATTCCTGACTTCCTCCTAGGGAAGCTAGCTAATCTTAGCCCTAGGATTTTGTCAAAGGAAAATTAAGTTGCAAAGAGTGGAACATAAAGTTAAAATATAGTTTCTTTTTTTTTCTTCTAGAAAGAATCTTAAATGTTTGTTTCTTGTTTCTAGCCAATAATGTTAAACACACCCACTTAAGTGCTGATTGAGAAGTTTTATCTTTTTAAGGAAGAAAGCAGGCTTTTCTTTAAGGGATAAAGGTTGTGGAGCCAGAGTTCATGACTATTTACACATCAGAGGGTCAGAAAATCAGAGAATGAAATTGCTCCTGAAACTAATGACTGAAACTGGTGTCTTATACATCAACATATTTAATAATCTAAGAGAACTGTTGCAAAAAAGTTTTATACAACAGCTGTGTGTTTGGGTAAAAGCGTATGTTCAAATGCAGTTTTTGTAATGGGGAATTTGGCAAATAATGTACTTGTGCAGTTTTGTGGACTGAGGAAAGATGGCTCAGGGCAGGAATATGCCAACTCTCCCTTTTCCTCTCTGAGCAGGAGGGAAGGATCAAGGCATCCAGGATGATTTTCAGCTATTTCACTTGATATTTGGCACTGGTGTTTTAAATAATTGGTTTTAAAAAAATGTATCCAACTCCTGCTTAACTACTCATGTAGTTTGGCAAAACTCTTTTTTCTCCCTTCTCTAAGTGAAGCCCTTTGTTGAGTTTTAAAACACCTGCGGGGCAGGTTTCCCTATGCCTCAGCTCAGCTGCCCAGAAGAGGGGAAGGGAGAGGAAAATACTGTGGGGAAGGGGGGTGGGTCATGGAGTGAGCCCAGCATCCTCACCGGGTTCTGACCAAGGTTGCTGCTTTGTTTAATTATCCCCTTCCTGCCTTGGAGAATGTCGAGTACATTTCAGTTAGCTCAGCTTCTGCCAGCAACAGAGGTTGTTTCAAGAGAAAAAGAAATCACTTCATATGGGAACTACATTTTCTTCATTTTTTCCCTTTGTTTTGTGCTTATTGTGTGTACTCATAAAGGGAAAAGTACATATACACAAATAGGCTTTGATTTGTCCTTGCCATCCCATAGCTCTTAACATATGCAGGTAAACACAGTTTACTTCCATCTCATTATACCCTGTAAAATACCTAGTTAATAATGTCCTGCAATCCAATCTTGCTTCATTAATTTTTCTCCTCACTTAGAATAAGATTAGTTTTTCTTGTCATTGTTTTCTCTTTTCGCAGCCCGAACAAAGGCTGTATATTTACTGCACTAATCACCCTCCCCAGAAAATACATAACATAAATGACACTGAACAACCCATCAAGGTTTGTTTTTGGCGTTTTATGAAATCGAAAACTTTAAAGAAGAAAAATACCAGTAGAAATACAAGAAGCTAAGATCACCCTGACCTTGAAGTGGTGGTACTTTAACTAAATGCCTGGAGGAGATTTTGACCGCTTTGAAGAGATTTGGATCAAAATAGCATGACATTTATTGGAAACACATATAATTGGTTAATGGGAGTTGAAACCCTGATTTTAGAAGACCTGAAAGCTGCGCATACAGCCGTCCAGATTTCGAGTTTGCATTTTAAAATAATGCACACCAATATTTTGCCTTTAGTGATACAATATAACTTAAGTGTGGTTTCATAAATTTTACCAATTTGTCTTCAAAGATGTCATTAACTATGAAATTTTTGTAACTATGACATTTTGTTTTGCTTCTAGCAGATAACATTTCTGGTCTAATTCCCTTGGGAACTGCACATAGGTGTTTGGGAGTGCAATCTGAAGGGGTGATTATGTCGTTGAGAGGATTTGTCAAGGGACAGAGCTGAAGGAGATTAAAGTAGATGTGATGGTTGTAGGGGTCGCAGCCTTGATTGTGAGCCAAGACTTACTATCACTGTTTTAATTGAGCCTGAAAACTCAAAGTCTATGATGTGGTGGCCACCTATTACCAGAGAGGACATGGCTCACTAATTGGAAATGAGCGATCACAGCCTTCTTCCAGGAACAAAGACTCAGAGCAGCCAAATATGAATGGCAGTTCATTACAGCCAATGTACAGAGATTTGCAGACAGTAATTGATGTGGAGATTTCCTTTTTATATCTCCAAAATATGAGCTCCTCACTAACTCCTTCTCAAAGGCATGTGCACTATTAGTTTAACCTTTATCTTAGCTTCAGTGTTGCTGTAAGATGAGAGAAATCTTTTCCATTAGTGATGGAGAAACTTTCCATTAAAGGCAGTTTTGCATCTATCAAATACATTTTTAAAATTATTTTGGTAATGTTAACACACTGTATTACTTACTTTGCTGTATTGCAACAGAGTTAAAAGCCAGGAAAAGATATGTAGTGTTTTCTCATCTGAAGCACAGCAGTGGCATTTAGAATATCTTACTTAGTAGAACAAGTGCCTTTTGATGGATCCAGTTCTTTTTTTCACCACATTCTCTTGTATGTACAAACCTCGGATAACAAAGTGCTAATTTCAGAGGCTATTAAATAAGACTAAGTTTGCAATTAAAATAATTTGTGGTGGTTTAAAAAGAGACATGTATTTTAGGCTTACTTCATCTCTAATTAATGTCAAGTCCAACTATATTTAAAACATAATTAACTGATTCTTTTCCTTTTCTTGCTTTTCAAGTATATAATATAGAAATAAAATATTATTATTTTTGTAATGTGATGGCCATGTCTTTGTTACACCATTATCTAACGTGTGTGCAGTAAATTATGAATGAGCTAGTATTCAATTCAACCTACATTTCAAGAATTTTCTAGATAGTGAATTCTTTTATTTATGGATTAAATTTTTAAAATTATGTCATAAGTAGTTAAAAAATGCTTTTTGAGGTTGCCAGCCCATCTTCTTTTCCAACCTTCTTTGATGAGGAGTGTCTGCACACGCGTCCTCCAAGCATGGGATCTGAAGGAGGTAATATAAGGATGAACTTGGAAAGGAAAAGCCAACCCAGCAGCCATTGGTGGACACAGTGACCACCACTCACCTCAGCAGCCACTGAATTTGAGTAGCCCTGAGAATTTAAACATAAGGATTAGTGGACAACAGTTCTAACAGATATATCTATAGAAGATTTCTGCACCTAGACTCAGGGAATGGTGTGATCAGGATGCATGATGTGAAACCCACAAAGAATCAATTTAAAACTTTGCTTTAAAAATCCAAAGTAATATGCTGCATACTACATGTAATAATGAAAACATTTAAAGATTTAGCAAAAATAACCCAAGAAGAAGAAGAAGAAGAAGAAGAAGAAGAAGAAGAAGAAGAAGAAGAGGAAGGAGGAGGAGGAGAGAGGAGGAGGAGGAGGAAGAGGAGGAGGAGGAGGAGGAGGAGGAGGAGGAGGAGGAGGAGGAGGAGGAGGAGGAGGAGGAGGAGAAGAAGAAGAAGAAGAAGAAGAAGAAGAAGAAGAAGAAGAAGAAGAAGAAGAAGAAGAAGAAGAAGAAGAAGAAGAAGTAGTGCTGGGTAAAGCCACATTTATAGGATTTAAATACTTTCTAGGACCCATTTCATTACTATTGACTTTTGAAAGCTCTTCTAGGGTGAACAAATGAGGGGAATAGCTGTATGCTTTTAGTGCTGGCATTGCTGATATATTGTTGATACTGTATGCTTCTTGATTAGGGAATTCTTGTCAGAGTTGCCAACACTCAGAACAGCCAGTAGCCTATGATGTAGCACTGCAATAAGAAAATCATCCCAGACTCAGGTGATGAACACAAAGATCCCAAGCCTTTCCTACTTAGGACCACTGTGCTTCCATGTTGATGAGATTAGATTCTTCAGACCTTTTGGAAATGTCCACCTGTAGCCTGATCTGTGTGCAGGACTATGATCTGTTCCTAGTACATGAGCTGGCTTTCTTAAGCCCACTCCCTATGGTGGGATGCCTTACTCAGCCTTGATGTGGGGGGGCAGAAGGGGCTTGGTCCTGCCCCAAGTGAATGTGACAGGTTTTGTTGACTCCCCTTGAGAGGCCTTACCCTTTCTGAGTCTGAGTAGATGGGGATGGTTTGAGAAGGTGGGAGGGGAAGGAGGGGGAGCTGTGTTTGGTGTGTAAAATGAATAAAAAATATATTAAAAAAGAAAATACCCACCAGAAACAGATGGCCCAGCCACTGAGGCTAATCAGGAATAGATTCAGAAGACAATGTATCATCAGAATAATTTGATACTTCCTTTACTTCTAAAATACCTACTTTATTTCTCATTATAGTGTAAACACATTTAAGACTTAGTCTGGAAGCATCCCTGTGTAATACTGATGCTAACTTTCTATCTACTAGAGAAGCAGGGGATTTATTGAGAAATTTGGAAAGTCAAAAGGCTACTGAAAACTAAATTTTTGGAATTTAATAGAAACACCCCTTTGCCATTATTCTGAATGATGAACACCTTTTCAAGCAATAAAAAAACAAACATCCTGCCAACTAAAATAATTGCTAGCTTTATACAAATAAACATGCTATTATAAGTACAATTATTTCCCTAGTAATTGTAAAAAGAGATTCATTCACAGATTAATCATATGAGGGCTTTCTTACCGGCATATGACAGACAATTCACCACATGTCAGGGAACCAGCTCCCAAGGCACAGTTTGGCATATGTTATAAAGATTTTTATCATTTGAGTAAAATTTCTGAATATTTTTACCTAGCAATTATACTGGTATAATCCTATTAAAATATTTTTCTCTGTGGAAAGTTGAGAGATGCAGTTTCTCCTCTGGAGGATGAATATACTTGTCAACTGTAGAAATATGTGACATTTCTCCATTGTTCAGCAAATAAAAGAAAAAATGAAAGCGTACAAGTACACTGTGTTGATACTTACCTACTGGCCTTTGAAATACAGGTTTATGCCTTGTATAAATGACATGTTAAAATCAAACAAGTGGATGAATCCCCAAGAAATAGTACTCCCTAAGTAAATTAAAATGTAAAATTTATAAAATTATGGTAGAGTATCCATTTGGAAATATAGACAAAAAGAAGTTAATAAATATTAGATATTGTTGCTTAAGTTGGCACTTTATTCTTTGTAAATGTTAACTCTTATAAAAGGCATTACTTAATGTTTTTATTTCTCTAAAACAAATATTTATTGCTTTCTTAATTAAAGATGGAATGGATTTGGCATGAGCATATCTCATGAATAAGTTTCTGTTTGAGTTGTTAAAAGCTATCTTAATGTTCATTCAAAATACTGATAGCACCTCTCAGGAATGCGCTTCTTAACATTTTTTCTCCTCATATTACTATGTTGATATAACCCATTCTTGATCTTCTAGGCAATTTCAAAGAGAAATAAGTCAGAATATTTTACCATATCTGACATCCTGGCAATTTTATGTGCTTTTCAGTCAAGTCTGTGGATCCTATTAATTTTTCTACAATAGAAACTCTAAATCTTTATGTCATTTTTGAATTATTGGGGCATGAGATTTTTTTTAAAAATCTCAGTGTCAGATCAAACACACCTTGCATTTTGAGACATAGCTCAGGGATCATCACTTTTGGACTTCTGGCTCACTTCAGTATGTGTCTTAATGTAAACCATTGTTCTAGAATTAATGAACACAAGATCAAAATTAATGTGGAGTCATCTCCACAAAATAAATGCAGAATTTACCATAAATATAGCATTTCTTTCTGCCAGATTGAGGGGGGAAACAAGTAACCATATCATGTAGGGTTTTGCCATCATTCAGACATACATTCATGTGTCAGATGTGCCCAATTGCCTCCAAAACACTGAGATGTAGGTAAAAAGTTCTGTTGGCCTCTTACTTCCCTATTGTGGCTATATAGCAATATGTAATCAAGGCCTAGAAGCCTGATACTTGGGGCAATATCACAAACCATCTATCTGTGTCATCTTCTGCCTTCTCTCATTCCATCTGCACAAACAGACTTCTCTCCTATTGTCATTCCTTTCTTCTCACTCAAGAGTCACCATCCCATATATAGGTTTAATTTTATATTTATGCTTTACACAGCACAAATGCCAGTTGATACAAGATTATGATATAATCCTCCCCAAGACTTTCAAAATGGTAATAATATCTCCTGAAAGAAATATCAAAGTGTCAAAATTTAGTGACAGGAATGACTCCAAATAATGAATTATTTAAAAAGTTGATCTTAAATTTTATCACATGGGTAGACCTGTCTTTTCCAAAATCATATGCTTATTATGCCACTAATACCTTAAAATAACTCTACTAGCGAAACAAAATACAAATTTCATCTTACGAAAGACTATATTATAGGCAAGGTTACACAAGTTTTTTTCTGTGATATCACACATACTAGCTATGTAAACTATTAAGGACTTAATGAAGTAAATACTGTAACTGTCAGAATTTGATTTAGAGAAGTTAAACCTTCTGTGAGTTCTCATGCTTTGGCTGAAGAGAACTATGTCGTTTAGTCAATCAGACATTAGTTAATATATTCAAGTTGTTCAGTACTTTCACTATAACTATTTTAACAGTTGGAGGGTCTTAATAATTTAGGTACAGAATTTTATCAATATATACATGGAAAATCAAGCATCTTTGATAATTTAATTGATGCTTTACCAAACAGTCTGAGAATTGTTTATTTTGAAATGACAGTATCTTTATTCTTAATTCACTTTAGATGGCATTAGTTGTAAGAACTGAACCTTAAAACTCATTTCTTCATAATATTTACAGTTGTTTTAGTTGCCATCTGCATTTTCCTGACTGGAAAATTTAAGAAAAATTTAACATGAAAGTTTATATACTGCCTGCTTGCTTTTGATGACTGTACCACCCAAGTGTACCTTTCAGTTGTTCTGTCTCTAGTGTTTGTCTCTCTGTGTCTCTGTTGTCTCTCTCACACACGCACCCCTGCAGTGAGGTGGTAAATCTTAGTCCTTGACCACCAGGCATCACAGAAATTGCATTATTGCTTCATCCCATTAATGGGCAACCCTCAGGCATGGGGGGGTTAATTCATTTGCTTGACAATGGCAGAAAAGAAAATTAACATTTTGTTCCCAATTTCATGTGGAATTTCTTTTTCCCAGATAGGATCAGCGACCTTGCCAGAGGGATCCAAGGCTTTTTAAAATCACATTTGACTCCATGACAGATGGCCAGTTACCTGGTTGCACACATCTGTTCTGAGGAAGTTATGGGGTGGGAACTGGGTAGCAGTGTGTGAACGTATTTTGCTCCCATCCACATCTGGCAGGAACAACATTTTCAAAAATCCATTTGCTATGTTCAGTGGTAACATTGGAAAAGAAACCAGTGTCTTGGCGTATTTGACATATTAGCATTTGCTTTCATGGATATACTATCTCCTTTATTTATTGGAAATTTATATAGGCAGATGTTTTAATTCATTTAATTCTAATTTTGTGTTGTATGGTACTCCACAGTCCTTCCTTTTTTCTTTCTTTCTTTCTTTCCTTCCTTCCTTCCTTTCTTTCTTTCCTTATGTATTTGTTGTATTGATCTTATTCTACAACCCAACTGCCTTTAAGACACATTAGACTTGTCAGGAGAGAGAGCTCATTTTAACTTCATATCTGTCTGCTTCTAACAGCACCTATGGATGTGTGTAAAGCATAAATATTATTAGATAAGTGTATAAAATGTGCAAAGCACATATACCTGCAGCATTTCTGCTATATGCAGACTAACAAATACTTTCACACACAAGAGACAAGCCTGTAATTCATAATTATTCTGTTACGTTTATTGTAATATGAAAACTGATGATTCATTCATATCCTGAAACACCTATTCTTAGATGATGTGTGAGTTTAAGAAGTTGTTGAGTTTCTCTGTGAGTGAGTGTCTGTCTACTGGTGTGTGAAAGGGAGCAGTGACCACTGATGGAATGATGGGAAGGGGTCATGAACCCATGCAGATTGTTTTCTCTCAAAGTACCTACCACAACACACAGGAGACTTTCCATGAACATAAGTCTCCCACACTCCTGGATTCCAAAGAATTTATGGGTGGTCTTCTTAGCTACTGTTTTCTTTGTGACAGGTTATAAAACCAGGGTTTTCTGGGGAGGGAATCAGTGCTAATTGAGAACTTCCAGAAGAGAAAAACAGGAATTTGTTAACAGCTTAGTTACTAAGGAAACTTTTGTGGAAGGAAATCATCAGTGAATTGTACAGATAGCAGTGACTTGTCCTTGCTCTCAGCCTCAACTGAGGAGAGCCCACCCACCTACCCAGGGGGCAGCTACAGTAATTGAAAGGCATGTGATTTCACAGAGAGTTAAGTTTCTGTGGCTGAATAGCATTTCCAAATCACTCAGGTAATTACATATACCCCTCAACTTTATTTCTACATCCAGGTAAATATCCACCAACAGTATTATTGTACTGTGGACAAGTAGATTGAATTTCCATGTAATTACCAGGATACACAAGACTATAAAGTTGTACCTCAGTCTTCATTGATGTGAAATTTGGTTACAATTCCATCACTTTTGTAACTCTGGGAGTAAGTGTTGTTACTGTAGAAGGCATCAAAGTTGTACACTAGTCATTACTGTGTAGTATTACACCAATTTAAAACCTATAGGTATTTAAAGATGCAAATACAAGACTGAACTCTCCTAATATATCTGAAAGCCATTCATAGAAAAATATTCTTTTCAGGATTAAATTGTATGGGTTGAGGAATGACTTGTTTTCATATAGGTAAAATTACAGGTTTGTATTGGATGTCAAGAAATAAGCCTA
>NW_024429939.1:0-6177 GCF_017639785.1 Mesocricetus auratus
TTCCATCAGCTACTGGATGAAGGTTCTAGGATGGTACATACGGCAGATATCAATCTCATTATCAGAGAAGAGCATTTAAGGTAGCCTCTCCACTATTGCTTCTATTGTTAGCTGGGTCATCCTTGTAGATCTCTGGACATTGCCCTATGACAGATTTCTCTTTAAACCTATAATGGCGCCCTCTTTTTTGGTATCCCTCTTCTTGCTCTCCTCTATTCTTCCCCTGACTCGATCTTCCTGCTCTCTCATGTCTTCCTCTCCCCTTCTCTTTCTCCTAACTTCCTTTCCCTTCCCTGCCCCCCACCCATGCTCCCAATAAGTTCAGGAGATCTTGTCCCTTTCGCCTTCTCCGGGGGACCCTGTATGTCTCTCATAGGGTACTCCTTGTTTCCTAGCTTCTCTGGTTGTGGATTTTAGGCTGGTTCTACGTTGCTCTATGTCTAAAATCCATATATGAGTGAGTACATACCATGTTTGTCTTTCGTGACTGGGTTACCTACCTCAGGATGATTTCTTCCACCCATTTGCCTGTGAATTTCATGATTCCATTTTTTTTCAACTTAGTAGTACTTCCTTGTGTAGACATACCACATTTTCTTCATCCATTTTTCAGTGGAGGGGCATCTAGACTGCTTCCAGGTTCTGGCTAATACAAATAATGCTATGAACATGGCTGAACAGATATCCTTGTTTTATGAATATGCCTAAGAGTGGAATTGCTGGATCTTGTAGTAGACTGATTCCCATTTTCCTGAAGATGGACTTATCACATTTTAAGACTTTTGTAGCTTAATGTGTTTAGTTGATAAGACTATGCAGCATATGCATAGTGGGCCCCCTGCTATGTGTTAAAGTGGAAATTAGAAGGAATATGGAGGTATTCAAGACAAATGAGAGTCAAAGAAGTAAAAATGCCAGCCCCTTTGCTGAAGTAAATATTTTGCCCCTCCAGTTGGATAAGAGTTCTGCAGAGATGGAGGAGTTCATCCTGATGAAGCAGCAGCTTCAAGAAAAGGAAGAACTCATTAACACTCTGCAAACCCAGCTCAGCCAGACACAGGCAGAGCAAGCAGCACAGGTAAGATGATGTTGGTGTCCCCATTAGGATAAAGTCCACAGCAAAAAGTCATTCAAAGTGAATCAACTTGTGGACATCAACTGTATGCACTGGTCAATACACACCACCTTAGCAAAATCTCACTTGAGAGGCTACAGAGATGGTGTTAAGAGCACTGCTCTTGTAGGTGACCCAAGCTAGGTTCCCAGCACCAGCATCAGGTGGCTCATAACCACCTGTAATTTCAGTTCCGGATGCCTTTTGGCCTCAACAGGTACCTGCATACATATGATGCCAATAAACTCATTCAGGCACATACACATACATATAAACTTAAAAACCATGTTTCAAAAAATCTCATCTGATATAACAGAGAAAAAGTCACATAGTCAGACAAAAGAATTGTATATAATGAAAAAAATTTATAATTCAGCCTTAAATTTCAGTTAAATAATTTAAAATGAAATACTTATTTTGGAGGCATCATATTTTTGTAATTTAAACTAGAATCAAGCTTGTTTTGCATGTCAATCCCAGTTTCCTCTTCTTCCCCACCTTCCCTGCCACATACTGGCCTCCTAACCCATCCCCGTTCTGCTCCCCAGGGAGGGTGAGGCCTTCCATGGGGGATCTTCAGTGTCTATCATATCATTTGGAGCAGGGCCTGTACCCTCCCCTGTGTGTCTAGGCTGAGAGAGTATCCCTCTATGGGGAGTGGGCTCCCAAAGTCCATTCGTATACTAGGGATAAATAATGATCCACTACCAGAGGCCCCATAGACTTCCCAGCCCTCCTAACTGACACCCATGTTCAGAGGTCCTGGGTCAGTTCTATGCTGGTTTCCCAGCTATCAGTCGAGGTCCATGAGCTCCACCTTGTTCAGGTCAGCTGTTTCTGTAGGTTCCTCCAGCCTGGTCTTGACCCCTCTGCTCATCACTCCTCCCTCTCTGCAACTGGATTCCAGAGTTTAACTCAGTGTTTAGCTGTGGGTATCTGCTTCTACTTCCATCAGCTACTGGATGAAGGTTCTAGGATGGTACATACGGCAGATATCAATCTCATTATCAGAGAAGAGCATTTAAGGTAGCCTCTCCACTATTGCTTCTATTGTTAGCTGGGTCATCCTTGTAGATCTCTGGACATTGCCCTATGACAGATTTCTCTTTAAACCTATAATGGCGCCCTCTTTTTTGGTATCCCTCTTCTTGCTCTCCTCTATTCTTCCCCTGACTCGATCTTCCTGCTCTCTCATGTCTTCCTCTCCCCTTCTCTTTCTCCTAACTTCCTTTCCCTTCCCTGCCCCCCACCCATGCTCCCAATAAGTTCAGGAGATCTTGTCCCTTTCGCCTTCTCCGGGGGACCCTGTATGTCTCTCATAGGGTACTCCTTGTTTCCTAGCTTCTCTGGTTGTGGATTTTAGGCTGGTTCTACGTTGCTCTATGTCTAAAATCCATATATGAGTGAGTACATACCATGTTTGTCTTTCGTGACTGGGTTACCTACCTCAGGATGATTTCTTCCACCCATTTGCCTGTGAATTTCATGATTCCATTTTTTTTCAACTTAGTAGTACTTCCTTGTGTAGACATACCACATTTTCTTCATCCATTTTTCAGTGGAGGGGCATCTAGACTGCTTCCAGGTTCTGGCTAATACAAATAATGCTATGAACATGGCTGAACAGATATCCTTGTTTTATGAATATGCCTAAGAGTGGAATTGCTGGATCTTGTAGTAGACTGATTCCCATTTTCCTGAAGATGGACTTATCACATTTTAAGACTTTTGTAGCTTAATGTGTTTAGTTGATAAGACTATGCAGCATATGCATAGTGGGCCCCCTGCTATGTGTTAAAGTGGAAATTAGAAGGAATATGGAGGTATTCAAGACAAATGAGAGTCAAAGAAGTAAAAATGCCAGCCCCTTTGCTGAAGTAAATATTTTGCCCCTCCAGTTGGATAAGAGTTCTGCAGAGATGGAGGAGTTCATCCTGATGAAGCAGCAGCTTCAAGAAAAGGAAGAACTCATTAACACTCTGCAAACCCAGCTCAGCCAGACACAGGCAGAGCAAGCAGCACAGGTAAGATGATGTTGGTGTCCCCATTAGGATAAAGTCCACAGCAAAAAGTCATTCAAAGTGAATCAACTTGTGGACATCAACTGTATGCACTGGTCAATACACACCACCTTAGCAAAATCTCACTTGAGAGGCTACAGAGATGGTGTTAAGAGCACTGCTCTTGTAGGTGACCCAAGCTAGGTTCCCAGCACCAGCATCAGGTGGCTCATAACCACCTGTAATTTCAGTTCCGGATGCCTTTTGGCCTCAACAGGTACCTGCATACATATGATGCCAATAAACTCATTCAGGCACATACACATACATATAAACTTAAAAACCATGTTTCAAAAAATCTCATCTGATATAACAGAGAAAAAGTCACATAGTCAGACAAAAGAATTGTATATAATGAAAAAAATTTATAATTCAGCCTTAAATTTCAGTTAAATAATTTAAAATGAAATACTTATTTTGGAGGCATCATATTTTTGTAATTTAAACTAGAATCAAGCTTGTTTTGCATGTCAATCCCAGTTTCCTCTTCTTCCCCACCTTCCCTGCCACATACTGGCCTCCTAACCCATCCCCGTTCTGCTCCCCAGGGAGGGTGAGGCCTTCCATGGGGGATCTTCAGTGTCTATCATATCATTTGGAGCAGGGCCTGTACCCTCCCCTGTGTGTCTAGGCTGAGAGAGTATCCCTCTATGGGGAGTGGGCTCCCAAAGTCCATTCGTATACTAGGGATAAATAATGATCCACTACCAGAGGCCCCATAGACTTCCCAGCCCTCCTAACTGACACCCATGTTCAGAGGTCCTGGGTCAGTTCTATGCTGGTTTCCCAGCTATCAGTCGAGGTCCATGAGCTCCACCTTGTTCAGGTCAGCTGTTTCTGTAGGTTCCTCCAGCCTGGTCTTGACCCCTCTGCTCATCACTCCTCCCTCTCTGCAACTGGATTCCAGAGTTTAACTCAGTGTTTAGCTGTGGGTATCTGCTTCTACTTCCATCAGCTACTGGATGAAGGTTCTAGGATGGTACATACGGCAGATATCAATCTCATTATCAGAGAAGAGCATTTAAGGTAGCCTCTCCACTATTGCTTCTATTGTTAGCTGGGTCATCCTTGTAGATCTCTGGACATTGCCCTATGACAGATTTCTCTTTAAACCTATAATGGCGCCCTCTTTTTTGGTATCCCTCTTCTTGCTCTCCTCTATTCTTCCCCTGACTCGATCTTCCTGCTCTCTCATGTCTTCCTCTCCCCTTCTCTTTCTCCTAACTTCCTTTCCCTTCCCTGCCCCCCACCCATGCTCCCAATAAGTTCAGGAGATCTTGTCCCTTTCGCCTTCTCCGGGGGACCCTGTATGTCTCTCATAGGGTACTCCTTGTTTCCTAGCTTCTCTGGTTGTGGATTTTAGGCTGGTTCTACGTTGCTCTATGTCTAAAATCCATATATGAGTGAGTACATACCATGTTTGTCTTTCGTGACTGGGTTACCTACCTCAGGATGATTTCTTCCACCCATTTGCCTGTGAATTTCATGATTCCATTTTTTTCAACTTAGTAGTACTTCCTTGTGTAGACATACCACATTTTCTTCATCCATTTTTCAGTGGAGGGGCATCTAGACTGCTTCCAGGTTCTGGCTAATACAAATAATGCTATGAACATGGCTGAACAGATATCCTTGTTTTATGAATATGCCTAAGAGTGGAATTGCTGGATCTTGTAGTAGACTGATTCCCATTTTCCTGAAGATGGACTTATCACATTTTAAGACTTTTGTAGCTTAATGTGTTTAGTTGATAAGACTATGCAGCATATGCATAGTGGGCCCCCTGCTATGTGTTAAAGTGGAAATTAGAAGGAATATGGAGGTATTCAAGACAAATGAGAGTCAAAGAAGTAAAAATGCCAGCCCCTTTGCTGAAGTAAATATTTTGCCCCTCCAGTTGGATAAGAGTTCTGCAGAGATGGAGGAGTTCATCCTGATGAAGCAGCAGCTTCAAGAAAAGGAAGAACTCATTAACACTCTGCAAACCCAGCTCAGCCAGACACAGGCAGAGCAAGCAGCACAGGTAAGATGATGTTGGTGTCCCCATTAGGATAAAGTCCACAGCAAAAGGTCATTCAAAGTGAATCAACTTGTGGACATCAACTGTATGCACTGGTCAATACACACCACCTTAGCAAAATCTCACTTGAGAGGCTACAGAGATGGTGTTAAGAGCACTGCTCTTGTAGGTGACCCAAGCTAGGTTCCCAGCACCAGCATCAGGTGGCTCATAACCACCTGTAATTTCAGTTCCGGATGCCTTTTGGCCTCAACAGGTACCTGCATACATATGATGCCAATAAACTCATTCAGGCACATACACATACATATAAACTTAAAAACCATGTTTCAAAAAATCTCATCTGATATAACAGAGAAAAAGTCACATAGTCAGACAAAAGAATTGTATATAATGAAAAAAATTTATAATTCAGCCTTAAATTTCAGTTAAATAATTTAAAATGAAATACTTATTTTGGAGGCATCATATTTTTGTAATTTAAACTAGAATCAAGCTTGTTTTGCATGTCAATCCCAGTTTCCTCTTCTTCCCCACCTTCCCTGCCACATACTGGCCTCCTAACCCATCCCCGTTCTGCTCCCCAGGGAGGGTGAGGCCTTCCATGGGGGATCTTCAGTGTCTATCATATCATTTGGAGCAGGGCCTGTACCCTCCCTGTGTGTCTAGGCTGAGAGAGTATCCCTCTATGGGGAGTGGGCTCCCAAAGTCCATTCGTATACTAGGGATAAATAATGATCCACTACCAGAGGCCCCATAGACTTCCCAGCCCTCCTAACTGACACCCATGTTCAGAGGTCCTGGGTCAGTTCTATGCTGGTTTCCCAGCTATCAGTCGAGGTCCATGAGTTCCACCTTGTTCAGGTCAGCTGTTTCTGTAGGTTCCTCCAGCCTGGTCTTGACCCCTCTGCTCATCACTCCTCCCTCTCTGCAACTGGATTCCAGAGTTTAACTCAGTGTTTAGCTGTGGGTATCTGCTTCTA
>NW_024429940.1:0-69357 GCF_017639785.1 Mesocricetus auratus
TGCTTTGGTAATGCGCATGCCTCGATTTGTTCCAGTTCCTGTTGAGGTGCCAAGTAGTTTGAGTTTGTTTAGGGAAAAGCGAGATTTTTGGGATCTCTGCTATTATTGTGGGCCTGATAGCCGCCGCCGCGGTTACTGCTTCGGTTACCGCCTCGGCTCTTGCACTTTCCGCCACTGTGCAGACAACTCAAACCATTAATGAACTATCGGCCACTGTGACCATGGCCCTAGATAAACAGGCCACTGCCAATTCTCAGATACAAGGAGGCCTGATGTTGGTAAACCAACAGATTAATTTGGTTCAGGAACAATTGGATATATTGTGGCAGATGGCCCAATTGGGATGTGAACAAAAGTTGCCTGGCCTTTGTCTTCACTTCAGTACAATATGAGAATTTTACAAGAGCAGCTAACCTGTCAAAAGCTCTGTCTCAACATTTATTACAGAATTGGACATTTAAGTTTGAGCAGACACTCCGTGAGTTGAGAGTGGTGATCCTGCAAGTGAATTCGACGCATCTGGATCTTTCTCGGATGGAAGGCCTCTCCTCCTGGATTTCATCTGCATTTTCTTATTTTAAGGAATGGGTGGGGGTGGGATAATTTAGCCTAGTTCTCTGCTGTGGAATAGTGTTGATGCTTTGGATGGTGTGTAAGCTCAGAGCCCAAACAAAAAGAGACAAAGTGGTCGTGGCACAAGCACTTGCTGCCTTAGGACACGGAGCCTCCCCTGACATTTGGTTAACCATGTTAAAGCAATAGGTCGCTGGCCTCCCGGCTCTTGCACCCCACGAGGCTAGTCTCATTGCACGGGATAGAGTGGGTAGGCTTCAGCAGCCCAAGGAGTTGCAAGGCTAAGCACTGCACAGGAGAGGTCTGCGGTATAACGACTTTCTCCTGGGAGATAAGTCATCTTGCATGAAGGTTCTATGTCATGATCTCCTTCCCCCAGAAAAACGACATCGGGACTGGTCAGGGCTCCCTCTGGGGATAAGACCCTGGAGAGGAGCTTTGTACATGTTCCAAATTTGCACATGGGGATTTGACCTCTATCTCCACTCCAAAGTTGTGGGTGTCCTATGGCTTCAAAAATAAATGAATAGGGGGAGATGTGAGGAGCCGCCCTCGCTATCGCTATCGCCATTAGAAGATGGCCCTGACATCCGCTGTCAGTTGGAGTTCACCGTTTAAGCTGTGCCTCACCCTTCATCTGGGGTGATGAGCAAACCACCAATCCCGGCTCTACACGTCTCACTCGGAGCTCCTAGGCTTATATAAGGGGCTGGGTTTCTTAGCTTGGGGTCTCCCTCTCAGAAGCTGATCATCTATCTCTCAAGATGTATTAAAGCTTTACTGCAGAAGGATCCGAGTGTCCTGCGTCGTTCTTGCTGGCGAGACGGTAGCGCGGGACAATCAGCCCTGTTAGATGTGGGGCTTGTGAATACCTTTTCCCATTCTGTAGATGGTGGGTTTGTCTTGCTGACTGTGTCCTGGCAAAGGACGCAGTCAGAAAAACAAAAAGGCAGCCCACAGAATGGGAAAAAATCTTCACTAATCCCACATCTGACAGAGGGTTGATCTCCAATTCAAAAGTGGGCTGCAGAACTAAATAGAAAATTTTCAATAGAGGAGTTTAAAATGGCTGAGAGGCACTTGAGAATGTGCTCAACATCCTTAGCCATCTGGGAAATCCACATTAAAACAACACTGAGATACTATCTCACTCCTGTCAGAATGGCTAAAATCAAAAACACAAACGACAATTTATTCTGGAGAGAATGTGGTAAAAAGGGAACACTTCTCCATTGTTGGTGGGATTGCGACCTTGTTCAGCCACTATGAAAATCAATATGGAGATTCCTCAGAAAAATGGGAATAAACCTATTAAAGACCCATCAACTCCACTCTTAGGCATATATCTAAAATATGCCCATTACTACAACAAGGATGTCTGTTCCACTATGTTCATAGCAGCATTATTTGTAATAGCCAGAACATGGAAGCAACCTAGATGCCCCTCAACCGAAGAGTGGATAGAGAAAATGTGGTACATTTACACAATGGAGCACTGTTCAGCAGAAAAAAAAACCAATGGAATCCTGAGATTTCCAGGCAAATGGATAACACTAGAAGAAACCATCTTGGGTGAGGTAACATAGTCACAAAAAGAGAAACATGGCATGCACTCTCACATATATGTATTTTAGACATAGATCTGTGAAGTGCCAGCCTACAATCCCATGGCCAGAGAGTCTGGGCAACAGAAACTTCATTCAGTGTGTTTTATAAAAGGACATGTAAAAGTATAGAAATAAAGAAGCTCAGATCATAGATGAAATAAACTAAGAGTAAATTGTGGAGCCAAGATTTTCACCATGGCATTGAATACAATTAACACTTATTTTTAGGGGATCATTCAGTGATGGAGATGAGGCAATCTTGCAACTCCTTTGTTTTTCTTGTCAACAGATCTAGCTGGCTGGTTAGACTCTCCATCTGATGTTTCACCTCCTTTGGGTTGAGGAGGTCTGGGGTTGGTGTTAGCTTTCCAGCAGCAACTGTGTGGTGACAAACACAAATAAAATTGCATTGTGACCTATTATAGTATATACAGATCACTCTGAGACATCAAAAGTGTTTGAGAATGCTCCTGGCCTGTGACACAGTGACACGCCAATGCATTTTGACCCAAGCTTGAGATTTCCCTGCAGGGATTCTCAGCTCTCACACCTCAGAAGGAGTTGCATATCTTACATTCCTGCTTTCTCCTGTCCCGTCAGCCCATACTTCACCTAAAGAAAGAAAGTACTTCCTCAGGCTTATTCACAGCTGCAGATTCTCGATTCAAATTACCTGTAGGATTCACAAGGCTGTGGGTTTAGTAGCTAGGATGCAATTACCATAGTCCAGAGGCATCCAGATCATTCTTGAGAACACAAAACATCCTGACATGTCACCCCAAGCTCGTGGTTATATGTTTGTGGAAAAGCCATACAGGTGTAGAATATGATCACCAGACTCACAAAGTCACATCACTGACACATCATGGCTACACCGAGAAGTTGCACAGTACAAAAAGTTATCTACTGAGGTTGAAGTACAGTGATGACCAGCCTAGATCTGGCACACACCACTAGCCCCCCTAACCGGGTGATCTCATTTTGATACTAGTCCTCCATCAACCATCACTTTAGTGTAAGATTTAAATCCAAGAGCTCGCAGGAGAACAGCTTTGCCCTGCCAGTTCCTGGCATCTGGGAGAGACAAATTTCTAGCCTGGAATAATTGTCTTCAAGAAGACCTATCAAGTAGTAAGTACAATTTCTTCCCAGAAGCCCCAATTCATGTGCTCCATTACATAAAGTCCAAGCTAAACACAACCTTCTCCAAGGAGCTTCCCATCTGCATAGCGTAACATCCTGTTCTTCCTTTTGAACCTTATCTTCTTTGACAGTTTAAAATTAGGCTGAATATCAACCTTCTTCTGGCTCTCTCTGGTCTGTCTCCCCTTCAATGTTGGTGTTGCTGTAACACATGTGACATCACAGGATCCCATGGTCTCCAGGACACAATGGAATTTCAGGGAAGGGCTTTCTGATGTCATGTGGAATGAACTTGGCCTCCCTGCTAACCAGCTTTCCTCATAACTAAGCAGAAGCCAAGTTTCCCAATCGTGGAATCTCTCATGGGCCACAAAACAAAACCTTCTGCACTTCTTTATCCCAAATAAAGTTTGTAAATCCTTTAGAATCTCCCATATGGGGGCATAACTCTGCAGATTGCAGGCTCTGTGTCATGTGCATTTGTTACCTGTGAAATTTTTTTCTGTTTACAAGAGGAACTAGAGGTTTAGGAGTTGAACCCAGGCAGGTTTATGTTGTAGGAATAATAAGAGCCCAAAATACAGTGTTGTGTAGGCTCGCATCCACCTTCTATTTAAACCATGTCATGCATATATGATCAAGCCTTGCTACACTCAGTTTTTATCCAAATTAATATGTCTAGACAGTTGGTGATATCTTGGCATCACAGTGTACTTCTCAGTTCAACATCTAGTGGATTTTATAAGATAAGGAAAAACAAGCCAGGCCCATGTGAACCGTACCCTAATCTGTTGGGGAGTTCAGGGAATGATCTCAGGTGTTTAGGAATGTTTCTTAAAGCTCTAGCTAAGCAGTTTTTGGAGGAGGCTTCAGACTAGCCAGCTTTGTAGCAGCCTTCATAAAAGCCAGTTGCCTGTGAAGGAGAGCATGTTTTTGCAAGACTAGGAAATGAGAGTGATGGCTTATACTACGCTTTTACCACAGCAGATCTTAGAACATACTCAGAAATGGTTTCTTCCAGATAACCACTTTACTCTTGTCAAGTTGTCCTGGGGTGACATCATCACAAATATGCAACAACATTATGAAGGTTGGAAACCAATAACTTTCTAGGTCTGTTTGACAAATTCCTAAGGTTGAAATAAACCCACTTGGCAGGCCCACTAATAAAACAAGCCTGCTTCTTCACACTGTTCAAATGAAGACTAAATCACCAGTGAGCTAAGACACCATTAAGTTCCTCCAGGAATAATTCAAAATATTTATAAAGGATTGTATTCAAGATAGAAGAGCATCCCTGACTTACAACTAAGTCTTTCGTATTTTGATGCTAATAATTGTGTCCAATTACTAGGTGGAAAGAGAGGGTTCTGCCTGATGCAGAAAATGCAGGATTGTCTCTCAAAGAGAGGAGCCTTTCTGATCTCTAACTAAAACCTGTGCGAGACCAGCAATGAGAATTCTCAGGCCCAAGACATCCCGTATATCTACAGAATGCTCTATCAAACATCCCACTTATTCATTTCTATTTATATAGTTTTTGCTAGGATCTTATGTAACAATGATATGCCTAAGCCTCATGATTATTCTGTCACTAATTCCCTGTTACTAGGATCAGAGATATGTCACCACACCCCATGTCTGGAATCTCATCATTACTATTTGGTTCATTTAGTGGTTTCAATTTCCTCTTCAATAAGGTGACTAATAAATGAAAAATAATCTCATGTCTGTTCTCTTGTCTAGATTGTTATTACTTGCTTAGTCATCTTGCCAGTCTCTCACTACAAGCACTAAATTTAAATGTTATATAATTATATATAGCATCTCTATGTACGTCTGCCTTTCATTTGATAATTTTGTTGTCCAAATGATTGACTGTCACACTCCAGTAAGGCCACGAATTCAGGTTTGGAAACTTTTAGTGTCATCTATGAAAACTCCAGTTTTCTGTATGCCTCTCCATAAGATTTTACAGGGTTAATTTTCTATTCTTTCTTCTCCCAATACTAACATTGAATTTAGGACATTGTAAATCGTTGGCAAGTTCCCTATCTTTCAGTTATATTCTTAGACTGTATCAGGATTCCATTCATCTGCTACAACGACTGCAAGGCAAGTGTCAACAATAAATTCAACTGTCAATTTGGACCCCATAAGACTTGTGCTTGAGAACTGGTGATAGAATGATTTCAATAGGAGGAATTTTTATATGAAATGCAACAATAAATGCCTTGGCACACATTCAGACTCTGGACAGTTTAGTCTGAGAAATGTTGACATTAAAGAATATTTGGTTGACACTCCCACAGTTTTATGCTGCCAACTTACTTATCACACATTATTTATTACTATATTTTGAAGGGTTATCTCATATATGAGCAAGGATAGACTCAATATGTCTTTCTCCTAAGTCCCTCTTCCTTTCTCAATTTCAGAGATGATGGGTTGCATTCCACTGACTACATACTACTCCATAAGCTTCTATGACATATTTGCCACTGCCACGCCTCCTCCTCCTCCTCCTCCTCTTCTTCTTCTTCTCCTCCTCCTTCTTCTTCTTCCTCTTCTTATGTTTTATGATTATTAATACTACTTTGGTATACTGAAAACGGTTTTCTCAGTAACCCTGGAATTCTTGGAACTAATTTATACAACAGATATGCCACAATCTCATAAAAATTTGCCTGTCTCTTTCTGCCTCAAAATCGTGAATTTTATGAAATGAGCCAACATGCACAGTTATATTAAATAATATACATTTATTTTCTGTGTTTGTCTTTTGACAGAATGTATACATGTGTAGCCAATGAATTCCTGGGGACCAAGAAATGTAGACAAAAGCATTTGATACCCTAGAAATGGAGCTATGGTCAATTGTTAGCCATGTGGTTGTTGGGAACCAAACCTTGCGTCCTGTAGCAAGAGCAGTCTGTGCTAAAAACCACTGAGCAATCTCTTACAAACCATATTATTATTTTCGACAGGATTCCTATTATTTGATGAATACTCATAATTTTCATTCCAAATCTCAAACTGTAAGTACAGAGATTGTTAATCTGAGGCAATACACTTCCTGTTTTTTCATTTCTCAAAAAGCCAGGTTTAATTTAAATTTCAATTAAGAGTATTTCTGCCCAGGAAGTAATGGTACATGTTTTCAATCCCAGAACCCATGAGACAGAGCCATCACATGCCTGTGACTTTGTGGCAATCCTGATTTCCAGGTCAGTCAATACTCTCACTTACATACTCTCACAATGTAAAACCAGAAAACTTTGCATGGTCAGGTTGGTTTTGCAGTCCTTTAATCCCAAAACTTGGCAGACAGACAGAAGCAGAACTCTGAGTTAGAGAGTTGACCGTTGAACAAATAGCGATCCATAAACCAACGTTGACTCTTCCATGCTGACCAAGCAACCATGAATCTTCTGATATCACTCTCACCACAACTCATCATAGAGTGACCTTGTGCCTCCTGTCTCTGGATCCACTTGTACTTTCCCATCTGGGCACTCCTTGCCTGTGGACTGCAGGCGGGTCTACTTGACCACAATGGACCAAGCAACTGCCAGGAGCCTGACAGAGGTTTGCTAATCCCGCTCCCACCCACCAGGAGTGAGAGTGCCTAAGACAATCCACAGCGAGACCATTCAAAATATTGGACCTGCTTTCAATCACTGGAAAGAAACTTGGATGTGTACCCACCGGGAGAAGAAAAGTCATTATCTGCAGCCACTGGAAGAAGGAATGGGAAGATGACAATATAAGAACATATTCAACAACAGAAAAACAAATATGTTAGCAAAAATGTCTAGGGACTCTTCATATTCACCATATTCAAGGTTTCACTGAATAACTCTGTCATGAGTATTGTCCCCTCCATCTGTCTCAATTTCCCTGTATTGTGTAAATGTAGTATCATCACAAAAGGAAAAAATATTTACATTTCAAAATTCAAGTATTTTTTTCTAATAAAATCTGCGTGTATTAATAGTTTAAATGTTAGGTAGTAGGAGAATTAAATGAAACACAAGGGGTAATATCAAAGATTATATCTAAATAATTTCAACACTGACTCATGGAAAATATAGAACTCTGCTTTGAGGGATAAATTAAATTTCAGAAAGTAAAGAGAAATTCATTTAAGATATAATAAGTGTTAAAAATACATAGGATAATTAAAAATAAAGATAAATAACTCCACCCTCAGGAATAACTGTTTTTCATTTCCATGAAAATTAATGTTAGTATAATACAAACGGCGACTTGCATTTTAGGAGAACATAAATGATGACATAATGTTAGTCCATGAGTGGGTGGGTTTGTTTAAGTATGTGGGAGATATACTAGAATGTGACACAATGTGAGATCATAACTGTTGCCTGGTAACCCTGGTGGAATTATTTTTACTAATATAAAGGGCCCAAGAGGCGTACAGAGGCTGAAATGCCTGTTATCATTTGATATTTTGCCCTCCCAAGATAAGTGTCCTATACATTCTTTAATGGCAGAATATGAAGAAAATTATTCTAATACCCTGGCCGTAGCTAAAGCCTGGTATTTCTTCTGCAGGTATCAATATTTTCCAAGTCAATACCTAATATAACAGAACATTTGTTCTGTTTAAAAACAGTTAAAAGTCTTTTGTTGATGTATGTTCTCCTTCCTAAGAAGTAAAACTGTGGATTTAGAATATTAAATGACTCAGAGGTGTTTATCAAATGGTGAGTTTCTCATTGTTATCTACCTTCAGCAAGGTTTTTAATCCCTTTCTTAGGGCAGACTGAGAAATAATGGACATGTGTCTATCTAGAATGAGGCAGACGACCAACTTCTTCTATATGATGGCCTCTAAAATCCAAGATATACAATGTCAGTATTACCTTGCAAGACTGTAAATATTGCAGGATTCCACTGAACTTGCTTTCCAGAAGACAGCATAATGTTCAGCCCCACTGTCCATGTGAAGATGTTGCTGCTGCATACTGAGACATCTGTGAATCTGACACTGCCCAGTGTCAATGATATTTTTCTGAGACTTCTATTAAATGCTGACTAAGGATGAGTTTGCTTTCTGCTTTCTGTATATATGTTCTCTGAGGTTTCAAGAGATGCCATTGCATTGGTGGATTGCCCCAGTTCTTGTAAATGAGAATCATGTAGAAATTTTAATCCCAATAGCATTCTACACAATCTACCTGGGATTACCATTTCTGCCAAGCATTGTCTAAATTAGTGGTTGGCAGCCTTGGAGACATATATTAGGAAGATAACCTGGGAGCTTTATTGTAGGAAAATGAATGGGTACTTTGAAGAGCAGAGGTACCTGTGAATGAATCTAGTGTTAAAGCTATCTTTCTAGTTGAAACACTATCTTTAAAATTTTTCTCTTATTGATGCAACCAAAACTATTGTTTGTTTTTATGAACAGGACATGAATTCAGGGACACTTCCCTTCACCAGTGAGGGGATAAATCTATAGCTATCACCATGCACAAAACTTGTTTCCAAAGGGATAAAAGACCTCAAATAAATCCAGCCACCACTGTACCTGTTAGAAGAGAAAGTGGGACATATCCTTGAACTAATTTATAGTGCAGAATACTTGCTGACCATAAAACCATTAGCACAGACATGGAAATATATAATAAATGGGACCTCCTGAAGCAGAGAACATTCTGTCAGGCATAGAACACAGTCAACAAGACAAAAAACAGCATTTCCCAGAATGAGAAAATGTATTAACCAACCCCATATCTGAGAGAGGACTGATTACCAAAATACAAAAAGAACTCAAGAATCTAGCCACCAAAACACGAAATAATATAATTAATTCTCTTTTGCAGTTGGGACTTTGTGTGTGTTTTTTTACCAAGGTGATTGAATCTATGTAAAATGGGTTTGGCACTGAACCTTCCATTTCTATGAAATAGAACAATTTGAGGAGTATTGGTATTAATTCTTTCAATTTCTGATAGAATTATGCACTGATTCCAGTTGTCCCTGTGCTCTTTTTGCATTGTAGACTTTTGATGATTGCTTCTGTTTAATTATCAGTCTATGTAAATTACGTTTTCTTGATTTCATTATGTTATATGATAACTATCCAGAAAATTGTCCATTTCCTTTACATTTTTCAATTTTGTGGATTACCTGTTTTCAATGTATGTCCTGAATTTTCTCTGGATTTCTTCAGTGTGCATTTTTATGTCTCTCCTTTGATTTCTTATTATTTAATTTGCTCATGCTCTCTCTACGTTTTTTGTTAGATTGGATAAAGTTTTGTCTGTCTTGTTAATTTTCTTGAAGAACCAACTCTTTATTTCATTGAGTCTTAGTATTGTTTTCTTTGTTTCTATTTTAATGTTTTCACCTTCCAATTTGATTACACATGGATGAGTTTGCTTCATTTTATTCTAGATATTTCAAGTATGCTGTTATGTCACTAGTATGGGACTTCCCTAGTTTAATTATGTAGGCTCTTAGTGCTGTGTGCTTAGCACTGCTTTTAATGTGTCCCATAAATTTGGGTATTGTTGTGAATCCATTTGTAATGAATTATAGGAACTCTCTAAGTATTTCTTTATTTCTTCCTTGACACATGGGCAATGCTTTTAATTATTATTCAACTTTCATGAGATTGTAGGCTTTCTGTAAAGTTGTGTTGTTTTTTTTAATCTCATTCTGTGACAAGCAAAATGAATGAGCCAAATAGTGGTATTTGTATGCCTGAAAGAGATTTTATACAGTTCCAATAACTTGTGAGACTGACTGCCTTACAGGATAAGACTGAAGACCAATGATGGTTTAATGTTGGTGGGGACCACACCTAATCAAGAGTGTTGAGATGTATATGTACTTAGACATCTTTTCAATCTTTGTTCAAATACCAGTACATGAAGATTTTGCAGGGTCCTAGATCTCTTTGTCTTTCCTCCCCATGTGGCCTCATTGAATGAATTAGGTTTTTTTTCTGATTTTCACTTTTAGAATGTCTGTTTTACTTGTCTTATTATGGACAAGTGGCTAGATGTAATTTGAGATAAAGGTTTATGATTCTCAAGTTTAATAGCTTTAATATTTTCCATCTTCTAGGCAGCCTAAGAATGTCATCTGAGTTTTCTCTGGTTCTAGGTTGAGATATGAAATACCAATTTGTCCTAAAGATAATCTTTTTTAATATTACTTCCTTCTTACATTTAGTTGCTTTGCTGTTGAGAGTTTCTGCCTCTACAGTTCTAAGTAAAAAAAAAAAAACAACATATCTTCGAAAATGATTGTTACTTGAAATTTGATACTGACCATCCCCAATTCTTGTATGACACTGGGAATTTTTATACTTTTGATTGTAGCAGAGCACATAAAAGTTATGGAAGACAAGAAAACAAACAACAAATAAACAAAATTCATAAGAATACATGTCATACCTGGAAGCAAGCAGTTTTCCTCAGCCAATCATTGATATGCAAAGTACACAAAGCTCTGCCAACCTTGCTTATTTATTAGATTATCTACCACCATAAGGCACTGCAAAATAATCTTTCTTTAATCAGTATGCTAACTTCATGGAGGTTTCTTATTTACCTATTACTGTGTTTATAGAATGATAGGAGGTAATTATTTCCCAGGACTGAAAAATTTTAGATGTCACAAACAAGTCTCTACCCTTCAAGGAAGTCTACCAGTGTTTTTAAACATGAGAATTTTTCACATACTGCCTCCTAAAGCCCTTAACATCACCCTCCCATTCAAAATGAGGGCTATCTTTCTTTAAGGCTTATTGCCTGTATCCTATTTCCCCAAAACACATTTGAATAAAGCTATCTCCTCAACCATTGACTCTCTCCAGAAATGATTTATGAGAGACAGCAGATAGTAGGACCTCCAGTCCCTGAAGCATGACTGTTTTGCCCTTATGTAGAGTTAACCAACGTCTAGCTTCCATCGGAGCTATGTTTCCAAATTCCCACATCAACAAACTAAGAAACCATGAAAATCATCTTGATATTGTCAATATAAGCAACATTAAAGCGGCAAAGGCAAAAGTAATGTGAGAGCTAAAGTTATGTTTTAAGTTTTAATCTTTGTGCCTAAGATATCCATAAAACATGAATATCTCTAGTGTATAAACCCCATGCCCAAGGACTGATATGTTCAAGATGCTTGAAGTTGTTGCTCAAAAATAGATAATAAGCTACATTTCTACTCCCCAAAACAGGTTTTGTTGACCAAGCTGTACTGGATGTGCTTGATCATATGTAGGTGGGAGGTTTGAAGACAAGAAATACATTGGGATATATGCTTGCCTTAGATTAGACCTGGTGATAAATATTTAGACTTGTGGGTCTGCCTTTGCAAGCCTCTGGAAGATAGGACCCCTTGTCACAATTTTATGGGAACTCCAGAATGTACCAGAGCAGAGTGCATCATCCTTGCAAGTATTTACATAAAACTTGCTTCAAATTTGTCCCAAAATCTGTGGTATTGGTCCTATTCTTGACTGGTAGGATTAATATTTTATGTTAAGAGCAACCACCTGACTTCTGAAGTTTGATTTTCTCTCCAGGTCTCCAGATGGAGGATATACCTCAGGAAGCATATATCTTCAGATGTTTCAAGACTCTGAGGTTGACTTCAGTTTTATGGACTGTCAGTGAATGCCACACTGAGGAAACCAACAATCATCAACAGGGGCTTCCCGGTGAATCATAGTCTGCTTGTGTTTTATGGGATCTGAAAGTTGGATTGGGATACTTAAAAGTTGGATGTTGAGAGGATTTGACCAGACCCCAACATTTTCCCATTCACATCAAATAGCAAGATATCCTATTGTTCTTATTGATTGGACGTTTTGTCTGTCTGTTTCATGAATAATTTTTTTTTCTGTTTTGTATGTCTAGAGGTGTCTGTGCTTTATGGTGATTCTGTATGCTTTGTTTAGAACATGGAGTTGAAAAAGAAATTAGTTAGGCTCTGCTGAAAGAACGAATATATGGTGGCCACCACATATTTTGTTTCTGACTGCTCTTCTTTGAGTGTGTGATCTTACTTTGTTTTGTGTTTCTTGACTATACATTTGAATATTTGAAATTTTCCTCTATGTCCTGTAGGAATAGTAATATCACTACACAAATATCCATCATGAACCTTATTTTTCAATTTTACATTTTAAGTTCATTTAAGCAAAAACTTTTCATATATTTTTAATTAATTTTTATTTAAATTAAAAACAATCTCAATTTACATTCCAATCTCAGTTCCCTCCCCTTCAGTCCTCCCATTGCCCCGAGCTTCTCCTGGGTAGAAATGACTTTACCCGTTCATCCAGGTTTAAAATTGCTCAAGACACATTACTTACGAAAAAAAAATATAAAGACATGTTTTAGGTGAGTGCATGCTAATTGGAATACTGACATCCAATGCAGTTTTCACACAATTAGTAAAGTACTATGTGAGATCTTGTCAAAATGTAAGTGCACTACTGACAGAGTTCTAGTAAGGGCAGGGGCAATTCTCACAGTGTATCATGTGCACAGCATGACTAAGCCAATGAACTACATATTACCCTGGAAACAGAGGGTCTGACACAGAGCATGAAAAGCTCTAATAAAGTGGTGGTGACTCGTTAAGAGCAATGCATCTAGAATCCTCCACGAATGGTGAAAACAATGCCTGCCAAGTGGCACAGGATAAGATAAAATGTGGTCAGAGTGCTTCCAACAGGATGTGAACAATGCTAACACATTTTGCACACTGTAAGAAACAGGTTTCACAATGAGTATTGCATATAATAGAAACAATTCTACTGGACACTTCAGTGTTGTAAATGGTCTTTTCATTTGAGGTACACCTGTGATTGTTGTTGCTTAGGGTTCCAGATATGTACCCACGATGCCCAATGCCTTTCACCTTCTTAGAATCAGGGGTGCATTCAACCATCTGGGGCTGACAGAAAGAGAAGAAAACACAAGTGCCATTGAGTCCCCACTTATCTGTCATCACCAATTCCTCCTGCACTGCAAATTGTGCACACTCCCGTGCTATCCAAGTAGAAAGCATATCCATCTACAAATGAATCCTCTTCTCAGGTAACAGTGACTACCACCCATGGCATAGAAGGAGAGAAACATATGGCCTTCACATGTGTATGTAACCTGGAGTTTGAAAAAGCCCAGTACTATGTGTAGATGAGATTGCCCCAAATCAGAATAGGTTAGAGAATGCATGTGACATTTCTCTAGGCTTGGTTGTTGAACCTCAAATGATTAGAACAGTCAAATGATGTCGGGAACCAAAGAACCAGATGATATCCAAGTCTCAGGTGAGAAAGACAAATTTTTAGGATAGTATCATAAGAGGAACACATACTTTGTGGGGAAAGGGGTGTGTCAGTTGGTGACTTACATATTTAATCATTTTCTTCTTCGGGTTCATTGATCTCATCACATGAAGGGTGTTGCTTGCTTTCTGGCAATCCATGGTCCTTGATACCATCATACTTCCTCCTGGATTCTGATGTGGGGAAGATATGTCCCATGAGTCAGCTGAGAAATATTCTACCAAGTTTTGTCAGGATGACAGAGACCTAGTCCCTCAAGTGTATCTTTGGGCCTTGTTCATGTTCTGGTTTGCACATCTTCTCACTCAGAGAGACTGAGATTGTACACAAGCCGTATCAGAATAAGGCCAGTTCTTGCTTCATCTTGTGATCTCAGCAACTGTCAAAAGTAGATTCCACAACTCTTACTTCATGAGAAGGTGCTCCACTTTTTTCGGTTGGTATGACATGTCAAGCACTGGGTAGAGTCAGAAATATCACGAGGTTGTCTGGTTGTAGTGTAATATTCACATGCTGATACAATAGAGATATATTTTATAATTTGAAGGAATTTATGAGCTCTGATTCTTCAATCCCACTGTATAAATCTAGGTTTTGGGGTTCAATTTTGAGAAGACTTATGCCATGTTGTATGGAACTAGCTCATAACTAGCTTGTAAATTCCCGTTCTGAAGGATCAGGTATTGTTATGTAAACTGGTCACCCAAGTGCACCCAGGGCTAGTGAAGGGCCCATGGCACATAACCACTCCACACTCTAGAACAGAGATAGGGAAGACTGAGTGATGTTTCCACATGCGTTCTTCTCACCTAATGGCTTCTTACTATGCCTCTAACAGACCAGTGGTATGCCATGGAGAAACAGATTCTTTTGAGACTGACCTGCGCCACAGGAACCTGGTAGTCTTTTGGGCTTTTCTTCTCCTGCTCGCTTCTTCTCTGCCTTCAAATTGTGGAGAGTACATGCACACAGTGTTAGAGGCATCTCTGTTTTGCATTCTTAAGGACATACTGTTTTCCCATGCATTACATTTACACTCTCTCTCACTATCTGCAGGAAATCATTTAATCATTCTTGCTTAAAAGAGGAGGAACCTACAAACTTAAAGGGAAAAAGAATGACCTAAACGAATGAGGTTTGTAGGACTACAATGCTTGTCTTTCTCATCTTACCAAAATGACATTCTTATAAGCAGAAAATGTGTGCATGTAAATGGGAGTATGGGAAACAGATGTTTCAGGGAAGAAAGCAGCTGAAGAATCCACAGGATCTGTGCAGACACAGTTTCTTTGAAATTGAAATCTTGTGGCACTGGGCAGCTACTTGGAACACAAATGAAACAGAGAGTGGAGGGCTTGATAGACTGATGGACCAGGATATTGTAAGGAAGTAAATGGAAGAAAATGAGAAGAGATAATAAGCAACAGATAGTTGTAAAGGTAAGTCTTCCCACCAGCCTGGTTCCAGAGCCACATCAGTCCCAAATAACAGACATGAAGCTATATTAATTATGAAGCTGTTGTCCTTGCTTGTTTCTTACTGGCTAGCTGTGACTTAAGTATTTATCCCATAATTGCTAATCTAAGTATTTCTTTTACCAGAGAGGTTTCCGTGCTTCCTACACCGTGGTGTTGCATCTTGAAACTCTGTGTTTCTCTTCCCAGAGTCCTCCTGGAATCCTAGTCCCACCTATCTTGGTTCCCTATTGGCCAACAGTTCTTTATTGACATATACACAGGACTACCCCAACATCTCCTCTTTTCTGTTTAAACAAAAGAAAAGTCTTAACTTTTACAGTCAAATTATATATAACAGAACAGTTGTCAAGTAAGAACATAGTTACAATATTTTAGCAAGATTGAAAGATAATATCATCCATCGCATTTTTGTGAGTCCAAAGTTCTATATGTAGCTTATCTTTTATCATAACTAAGGAAAACTATAATTATAACTATCTGTCTTCAACTTCATCAAAGACCACAGAAGGATAATATGTAAACACTAGAATTGACAGAGACATCTTGCTGCCTGGGCAGTCACCTGAAGTTTCCCTGTAATGTTGAGGCATCCATCTTCAGCCCATATTTTTCTCTGAGACAGGGTTTCTCTTTGGAAATCTACCTGCCTCTGCAGCAAATCTTACCAGCGTGTGCCACCACAGACGGATTTTCTATTTATTTACAACTGTGCCGTTTTTTTCCCTCTCTCTCAATCCTACGTATATTTTTAAACACACTGTAAACATTTAGAGGGTTTTCTTCCTCCAAGTCTGACTTTAGTGTTAATCTTTATGTTTTTCTGGCCACATGTCTTATCTGTTAAAACCACGACTTTTTAAACTGCCGTTTTTCCAAGATTGCGGATGTAAGTGTGACTCCAACTTATCGCCTCAGTCCATGCTGACATCTAGCAAAAGCTGCCGGCTTGGAGATGTGGTCACTGCCACTTCAATTCCAGCTGTGCTTACACATCTTTCAACTGTTAGCAGAGTCTCTTAAAAGAACCTTGTTGGTTTTTTCCTTTTTTTTTTGAATGCTGAGTCAGGAAGACTCCCTTAAGCAAGGCAGGTGAGTCTCTGCTTGTCTCTAGCAAAACAGAGCCCACCTGAGAAAATGCTTCTACCAACAACCCATGCTTTTCTCTGTTCTTTTGTTTCTAACATTCCTGTAAAGCTTTTGTCATTCTGCGTGGAAATTTATGATCCAACTTGTGATCACCATTATGTAAAAGTAAGTCTTCCCGCCAGCCTGGTTCCAGACCATCATCAGTCCTAAATAACAGACATGAGGCTATATTAATTATGAAGCTGTTATCCTTACTTGTTTCTTACTTGCTAGCTGTGACTTAAGTATTTATCCCATAATTGCTAATCTAAGTATTTCTCTTACCGGAGAGGTTTCCGTGCTTCCTACACCGTGGCGTTGCATGTTGAATCTCTTTGTTTCTCTTTCCCAGAGTCCTCCTGGAATCCTAGTCCCACCTATCTTGGTTCCCTATTAGCCAAAATTGCTTTATTGATATATACACAGGACTTCCCCAACAGATAGTGATCTAGGTATAAAACAAGGAAGTGACATGTGGCGTAATCCACTCTAGCACACTCCACTTGTGTGGTGGATTGTGTGAGAATGGCTTCAACTGGGTCATATTTTGTTGGGTTCTGGGGTAGTTTGAAAAACATCACTTTCACTGCTTGTGACAGCATTAGGAGTTGTGGTTTTGTCAGTCTAGGTATGAACTTGGAGGAAGTCTATTACTCTGGGGCTGAACATGTAGGATGCCAATGCTCAAGCTATACTCAGTGTGGCACATGGTTGCTTCTTCTGCCTGCAGAATAAGATGTGGAAATCTCTGTTCCTTCCTCAGTACAATGTCTGTCTGAATTCCCCCATGCCACCTGCCATGTCAATAGTGGATTAAAACTCAGAGCTGTGAGCTAGCCCAAATTAAGTGTTTTTCTTCAAAAGTATTTCAATGTTTGTTTTGTCTCTTTATAACGTTAGAAAGTTGAGATGCATATGTAAACACGAGTGCTTCAAAAAATGAAAACAAACATTGGAATATTCTCTATCATGGTACCTTCATTGTATTTTGAACTTCAAATGTGTCCTTTTACCACAAACTACCAGATCCCTTACACATCTACACTACAGTGGATTCTACAACTGTAGTAGCTTACATTTCATAAGAAATCATGGGAAGGTACAGGTTCCTCTGGGCCCAGATTGTTCCAGGCAGTTCCCAGGTACATATAATTCCTGAAAGAGATCACATCGGGAAAGATCAAGGTGAAAGCCACATAATTTCCCTGATAGTTGAGTGGCCCAGTCATGGAGCACAGCCCAACTTGTGCTTCCAGCTCAGAGGGTGGATGTTTGACAGGGAGCATCATCAGGCTCTGCGGGAAAATTCCTGAGTGGGAAAGTACCTGAACTCAGACACTGGTGAATACATGACTGCATTACAGTCCTTTACGCAATGGATTGGTATCAAGTGACCTGACTCTGAGACACACAGACACCATTTAGCACACTTGCATGCATATTTTATTCATGATTATGAATCTGATAAGAATATCATGCTTCTGCTTTCAAGGGATTAAGGGAAAACTTTCAAAGACATCCTCTTACCTATACAAGGGGTTAATATTTTTAGCTGTTTTTAAATACCAGGAAGTAGAATGATATGCAACACTGTCAATGGCACTGGAGGCTTAGGTCAGGATTTAAACACACCAAGGCAAGGCATGTCCCACTAGGCAGTGCCCCGGTGCCTGCAAGTAGTTTGTCAACTGAAGAAGTATCATCTGTTAGAAACACGGACAGGCATTATCATGTAGCCAATGCTAGGTTAGGCATTTTGACGACACCCAAAAGGTAAAAAGAGATGGCTTCAGTGATAGAGCGCCTACTAATCCTGAGAGAAACCTTTATGTTCTATTCTCTGTACTGTATGAAGGGACCTAAATGAAGAAGTAAACAAGGAGGAAGGAAGTGGTAAGTAGAGAGAATAGAAGATGAAGTAATACAGAGAAAAGAGAGGAAATCAAATATGCAGAAAATTAGGAGATGAGTACTAGGAGCATTTCAGACCTTTCATACTCACCATCATGGGCTCTTTTGGAAGGGAAAATGAGGTGCAGAACTGTGGAAGTGGGAATTACACACCTCCAGGTACTTTCCCTCTGCCATGACACAAGTCACTTCAGAATGTTCATCTACATAGAGTTGACAAGTCAGAAGAATTTTCTATTTAAGTACTTATTCCAGTTTCCAGGCACCTGCAGATTTAGTGACTGATGGAGTGGAGCGTTTCAGTCCACTCATGGAGAAGTAGTAGCTAAATCATGGCCTCTCCTCTTTTCTAATCACTTAGATACCATGTACAGTGTCAGTTCAGATGTCTTCTTCTGATTGTATATGAAATTTGACCCAAGACTTATCACTGCCTCCATTCAGTTTTTGTACGTTTCTTTTTCTTTTACGCAAAGCATTCAACAGATTTCATGAAAATTTAAGCCCTTACACATACAGAGTAATGAAAACCTCCTTGTACACATGAAATGGTTAAATCTTCAATGTATTCAGTGTGTGATGAAGAGTAGATGATTTACCCCAAGGCAGCGGAGCCTTACCAGTGTAATTAATTCTTTTCCTGTAGTTCCAAGAGCTGGGCATGTGTTCCAGGAGGAGTTTGATCTTAGGTTTAGAGACTGTGTGTGTTTTTGTGATTTGGCCAGTTTATCTGTTTTCCACTTAAACATTAACCATAGGATTGTGTGTTCTTTTTTAATTTAAAAGTAGTTATTATCAGTCTTTTCCACATAATATTACAAATGAACTCCTATCGATTCACTTCTGACTTGAGGAAGGGATTAGATGTCTGTGAGTCCCGCAGCCCAAGCATCTTGACAGCACTTGTTTATCCTAACCTCTCTGTGTGCCCACTAACCTTCACCCTCATGATAATGGCCATCAGATTCCATGATAATGGATTTCATTACTTCTTGGCAGGGCAGGGCAAGAGATTTAATTTGCTCCTCGAAGGGAACAGAATTCATGTTCATGAAACCTGCTTTTTGAAAGAAAGAAAGCAGGATGGGGTGTTCTGTGATACCTTACAGGCAGCAAGGTACACTAGAACAAGACCTGCATAAAAGAAGAGTGAAGGTTGGGGGGCTGAGCTGAATGTTGGCTGATCTCTGTTCTCAGATTGTCTCAGGATGGAAAAGAACTGTCTCAGGATGGAAAAGAACAGCATGATCAGTTTCTACCTTTACACTTCTTCCAGAAGAAATGAAACACCACTACTAAAGGAGTTGAAACAGGCAGCGAAGAAACCATATTAGAGAGAACACCATGGTTTCCCCAATCCTTGTAAACCCATTGCCTATATCTGTTTTTCTGGTGGCAAATTTTTGGTATGAATCTAGGAGCTTTTCTTCCCTTTGCTCTGTTTTGAATAGTCTTTGTTTCCAATGAGCTTGGAAGTGTTTCAGATCGAATACACATGCATTGTTTGCCAGAGAATATGTACTAAATTCTGAACACATATTCTCTGACCTTCAACAAGGGTGTGAGTATAGCCAAGCAAGTGTAGTATGCGGTCATGTACATGCAACAAATGGACAGATATAGAACAAGAAAGCCCTGAGGTTTTTCATTTCTGGTGAGACATTATTTTCTTCTTACCTTTAACCCAGCTTTCTCCTTCTGAGAAATCTCCTTACATAGGCCTTTGTTCACTCCTCTGCCACTGGTAGGTCAATTCATGTTGCATGTTATTTGTTCTGGGGCTTTATTTTAATAATTGTGTGTGTGTGTGTGTGTGTGTTTATATTTGTTCATGGTTTGGTGTGTTTTTGTATTCTTTTTGTAAATACACAAAACTGTCTCTAGTCCACTTATTAGTATACTTCTGCTCTGAAACATCTTGAACCAGGCCATCATAATCAACATTGTTCTCAGCACCAGTTTCTTCCACATTTGTACATGTATGGTTCATTAAGTCCCCCTTATAATTTCAACTTCTTTCCTCAAAGCCCACATTCTGTCAATGAGCAGCATGGCTAAGCCTGGCATATCAACATGCCACTTCTAGTACCCAGCTTTGTCTTAGTCAGTACTCTATACATGCAAAGATATAATTTGCCCATGGTAACTCTTACAAGGAAAATATTAGTTGGAACTGCATTGAAGGTTCAGAGGATTTATTAATTGTCATCATGTTAGGAACATGATGTAATTCAGCAGACATGGAACTGAATAAGTAGCTGAAGGATTATATATATGTATATGCAGCCAGAAGGAAAAGAGTGACTGAGGCTGTAGTGGGCTTTTGAAACCCTAAAGCCTACCCCAGTGACACATTTTCTCCAACAAGGTCACAGCTCATAATCCCTCTCTATTGATGCCATTCCCTAATTACCAAGAATTCAATCATGTAATCATCTTGGTGCCATTCTTATTCAAATCGCATAAGTGATGCTTTATTTTGTTTCTAGATTTGGGATGTTTTGTTGCTGTAGGGAGTGTTTGGTCATTATTTTTGACATTACTTAAAATTTGGCTGGGGAGGAGGAAAGGATCTGGACAAATTGCTGGAAGTGAAGAATAATATCAAAATATATTGGAATTTAAAATTGTTTTAAATAATAAAATTTTGAATTGCTAAAAATTTTAGGTTACAATAAAATATACCTTTTCATGTTTCTTCGATGATAGCTTGATTTATCAGTATAGTTATGGGTTCTTTTCGTCTGTCTGGGACATGTTTTATCTTGCTATCTTCCCCAATTTGACCCTGAAATCTTGTTCTGAACTTTCAGAGTAACTTAGATTATAATCTTGTGCAACAGCATCCTGCTTCATGTGTGGTTCTATTTTTATGTGTGGGGATGAGCTCTCAGACAAAAGGGGTGAGATGAGTGGCACATCAGTGCTAAGGTCCAGTGATTGGTGATTTTCATTATACAGGGAAAGAGGTATGCATCTCTGCTGCAATGAAAAATGTGGACTGCTGCTTTCAGTAATTATGGACTGTTACTGTGACATTTTTGGAAGAAGTTGATCTGTAAGCCTACAGGATTACATTCATGCTGAAGGAGCATGGAGTATTTTAAGATGCACCAATCTGGGGCTCTCCAAACATGAAATCATTGGGGATACTTTTCTGTGGTTTCTGGCTTTTTCCCAGAGTGGGTAGTAAAGTAGGCCCTCAGACAGAGGCTATGTGGCATTACTGCTGATGGAGGAATGCAACACATGGTGGTTTTGAACTGTATGTAGGTTAGAAGAGTACAGTTTCCCTCAGAAATAGTGGCTCAGGAGTCAGTCAGACATAAGATGGTTGCACTTTCTGGGCTCCAAGGGGGAATCACCCATTGAGGGTTATGGCCAGAACACATTCCCAAGAGTTGCAGATCTCTGAAGCGACATAAATGGTACAAGAACATGGCTTAGACTATACAGAATCCTGAAACTTTACCCACCCAGGTGTAACTTGTTCAGATTGTTCCTCACAGAAAACCTACCTCAGATGTGGAGTAAAGAAACAGGTGTTCCTCCAGGAAGAGACCATGTGCCTTAATTATGCTGTCCCTCCAAGTGCAACTAACCACTGCAGTCAGTGCCCATCATATGCTCAGGAAAAATGGGTGGGGCAAATGAGGTCACAATGGGGTGTGCTACTGCAGGGGGTACTTCATAAAGTGGGTGTGGCCCTGAATATTCCCATCTAAACTCCTGGCAATGCCTACTCAAGCATTGCTGACCTACTGAAATACTAGCTTTCCTTATGCCCAGACAACATCAATCAACATTCTCCTGGGTTGTCATGCATCTAAATAAATGATCTATATGCTGCAGCTCCCCATCTCAAGTGTTCCTCAGTCTCTGAATTCCATGACTGTTTCATTTTGGGATCACTCTGAGAAGCAAAAAAAATACTTATTTAAAAAGCAATTGTCAGCTGATCACATTCTCAAGTGTCTCTCAACAATTTTAGACCCTCTATCAAGATATGTCTGCATGCCCTCTTCTGGCCTGCAGACATATATGCAGAGAACACTGTATAATAAATAAATAATTAAATAAATAAATGAATAAATAAAATTAAAAAAGAATTCTCTATTTAGTTCTGTTCACCACTTTTTAATTGGATCCTTTAGTGTTTGGAAGATTTGTTTCTTGAATTTTTTGTAAATTTTGGAGATCAGTCCTCTGTCAGATGTGTAGTTAGTGAATATCTTTTCACAATCTGTGAGTTGCCATTTTGTCTTGTTGACTGTGTCCTTTGTCTTACAGAAGCTTCTCAGTTTCAGGAGGTCCCATTTATTAATTGTTGATCTCTGTGTCTGTGCTATAAGAGTTATGTTTAGGAAGCATTCTTCTGTACCAATTCATTCAAAGGTTGCTCCCACTTTCAATTTTAAGAGGTTGAGTGTGACTGGATTTATGTTGAGGTCTTTGATCCACTTGGATTTAAGTTTTCTGCATGGAAATATACATGGATCTATCTGCAGTCTTCTTCATGTCTGTCTCCAGTTATGCCAGCACCATTTGTTGAATATGGTTTCTTTTTCAATTGTAGAATTTTAGATTCTCTGTCAAAGATCAGGTGTTTATACATTTACGGGTTAGTGTCAGGGTGTTCATTTCAATTCCATGGGTCTATCTGTCTATTTTTGTGCCAATACCAACATTTTTTCTGAATTATAGCTCTGTAATACAGCTTGAAGTCAGGGATAGTTATGCCTCCAGATGTTGCCTTGTTAAACAAGGTTGTTTGTGGATATCCTGGGTCTTTTGGTTTCCATATAACATAGAGAATTGTTCTTTAAAGGTCTGTGAAAAATTGAGACTGTAGATTGCTTTTGGCAGGATTGCCATTTTTACTACATTGATCCTACCTATCCAAGAGCATGGGAGAACTTTCCATTTTCTGGTGTCTTCTTTAATTTCTTTCATTAAAGACTCAAAGTTCTTGTGATACAGGTCTTTCACTTGTTTGGTTAGCATTACTCCAAGGTATGTTAAGTTGTTTGTGGCAATTGTAAAGGGTGATTTTCTCTGATTTCTTTCTCAGCCCTTTTATCATCTGTATATAATAGGGCTACTGATTTTCTTGAGTGGATCTTGTATCCTGCCACTTTGCTGAAAGTTTTTATCAGCTGTAAGTGTTCCTTGGTAGAGTTTTTTGGGTCACTGATGTAAACTATCATATCATCTGCAAATAGTGAAAATTTTGTCTCTTCCTTTGAAATTTGTATCCAGTTGATCTCCTTTTGTTTTATTATTGCTGTAGCTGGAACCTCGAGCACAATATTGAAGAGGTATTGGGAGAGGGGACAGCCTTGTCTTGTTCCTGATTTTAGTGGAATTGCCTTGTGTTTCTCTTCATTCAATTTCATGTTGTGCTGTTGGTTTGCTGTATATAGTTCTTATTATGTTTATGTATGTTCCTGTTATCCCAGATCTCTCCATGACCTTTACCATTAATGGGTGTTGGATTTTGTCAAAGATTTTTCAGCATCTAGTGAGATGATCATGTGATTTTGGTTTCTCAGATTGTTTATATGGTGGATTACATTGATGGATCTTTGTATGTTGAACCAGCCCTGCATCACTGGAAAGAAGCCTCCTGGATCATGTTGGATGTATATTCAGATGTGTTCTTGGATCTGATTTGCCAGTGTTTTCTTGGGTATTTTTGAATGAATGTTCATGAAGGATATTGTTCTAAAGTTCGCTTTGTTGTGTGTCTTTGTGGCTTGGGTATCTATGTTATTGAAGACTCATAAAAGGAGTTTGGAAAGGGCTATTCTGTTCTACTGCATGGAATATTTTGAGGATAATTGGTATAATATGTTATTTGTATTTGTGATAAAATTCTGCACTGAGGCCATCATACCATGAGATTTTTTTGTTTGTGAGTTTTTGATGAGCGCTTCTATTTCCTTAGATTTTATAGGTCTATTTAAATTGCCTATCTGTTCTTGATTTTATTATGGCAAATGATAGATATCCAGAAAATTGTCCATTTCCTTTAAAATTTCAAATTATGAAAGTACAGGTTTTTAAAGTATGACCTGATTATTCTATGGATATCCTCACTGTACTTTGCTTTTGCCCCTTTTTATTTCTGAATTTGTAAATCGAATATTCACATTCGGCCATTTCATACATTTGGACAAAGGTTTGTCTATCTTGTTGATTTTCAAAAAGAACCAACTCTTCATTGAATTAATTCTTTGTATTGTTTTCCTGGTTTCTACTTTTTGATTTCAGCCCTCAGTGTGATTATTTCCTGGTGTCTACTCCTCCTGGGGGAGTCGCATCTTTATGTTCTAGAGCTTTCAGCAGTGCTGTTAATTCTCTAGTATAACTATTCTGCAGTTTCTTCATATGGGCAATTAGTGCTATGACCTTCCTCCGTAGCACTGCTTTCAAAGTGTCCCATAGGTTGGATATGTTGTGTGTTCATTCTTCTTGAATTCTAGGAAGTCTTTAATTTCTTTTTTTTCTTCATTGACCCAGGAAGGGTGCAGTTGTGCATTATTAAATTTCCATGAGTTTGTAGGTTCCTGCAATTTGTGTTGTTGAATTCTAATTTTAATTCATGGTGGTCTGATAAGATGCATGGAGTTATTCCAGTTTTTTGTACCTCCTGAGGTTTGATATGTGGCCAAGTATGTGGTCGATCTTTGAAAAGGTTCCATGTGGTGTTGAGAAGAATGCATATTCTTTTGTATGTGGATGGAGTATTCTATACATAACTGCTAATCCACATTGGATCATAACCTCTACTAGACCCTTTGCTTCTTTGTTGAGTTTCTGTCTGGTATTCCTGTCTAGTAGTGAAAGTGGGGAATTGAAGTCTCCCACTGTAAGTGTGTGAGGCTTTATATGTGATTTGAATTTTAGTAATGTTTGTTTCACAAACGTGGATGCCTCTATATTTGGGGCATAGATGTTCAGAAATTAAACTTCATCTTGGTGGATTTCACCTGTGATAAGTATGTAATGACCTCCTTCATCTCCTTTGATTGATTTTATTTTAAAGTCTAAATTGTTAGATATTAGGATTTCTATCTCTGCTTGTTTGTTGGGTCCAATTGATTTGAAAATCTTTTCCCAACCTTCAACTCTCAGGTAATGTTTGTCTTTGAGTGGGAGGTGTGTTTCTTGTATGTAGAAGAAGGATGTGTTCTGTCTTCTAAGCCATTATGTTAGCCTGTGTTTTTTTATGGGTAAGTTAAGGCCAATAATATTGTGGGATATTAGTGAACATTGATAGCTCATACTTCTTTGATTTGCAATGGTTTTTGTTAGTGGAATTATGTGTGGAATTCCACCCCTATTTTCTTTTGATAAAGTGCGGTTATATAAAGTCTATGTTTTTCTGGTGGTAGTTAACTTCTTAGGTTGGAGTTTTAGTTCCAGGACTTTCTGTAGGGCTGTGTTAGTGGATATGCATTGCTTGAATCAAGTTTTTCATGAAACATTTTGTTTTCTCCATCTATAGTGATTGACAGTCTGAGATGGTATCCATGGTCTCTTATTGTTGGTAGAATATGTATCCAGGACCTTCGGCTTTCAGAGTTTCAATGGAGAATTCAGGCGTAATTGTTATAGGTAGACTTTATATGTTACTTGGCACTTTTCCTTCGCGGCTCTTAATATTCTTTCCTTATTCTGTGTATTTGGGGTCTTGATTATTTTGTGACAAGGGGAATTTTTGTGGTCCACTCCATTTTGTGTTCTGTAAGTTTCTTGTACCTTCGTTGGCATGTCTTTCTTTAAGTTGGGAAACTTTTCTTCTATGATATTGTTGAATATGTTTTCTGTCCCTTTGAGGTGGTTTTCTTCATCTTCTTCTATATCTATTATTCTTATGTTTGGTCTGCTCATGGTGTCCCATATTTCCTGGATGTTACATGTTAGGGATTTTTTTGGACTTAAGATTTTCTTTGGTTGATGAATCAATTTCTCCGAGTGTATTTTCAACATCTGAGATTCTCTCTTCCATTTATTGTATTCTGTTGGTAATGCTTTTATCTGTAGTACCTTAACATTTGCTGTTCTTTTTCCAGACTTCCTTCAGATTGTGTCTTTTTTTATTTTCTCTCTTTCAGTTTTCAACCCTTGCATTGTTAGAATTGTTTCTTACAGTTTACCTTTTTGTCCATTTGTTACATTTTATGAATCTTTTGGTTTGTTTTTTCTTCCATTTCTTGCATTTTTTAGTTCGTTTTTTCTTCCATTTCTTGTGGTTTTTGGTTTGTTTTTTGTTCCATTTCCTGCATTTTTTGTTTTTTTTTCTTCCATTTCTTCTGGTTTTTGGTTTGTTTTTTCTTCCATTTCCTGCAATTTTTATTTATTTTTCTTCCATTTCTTACAATTTTTTGTTTTTCTTCCAGTTTTTGCATTTTTTGGTTGTTTTACATTCCATTTCTTTGAGGGATTTTCCTGTACCCTGTTTTATTGCTATTATGATTTTCGTGAAGTTGTTTTTAAAGTCATTCTCTTCTGCTTCATTTACATTGGTATGTTGGAGTCTTGCTGGTATGGAGTCTCTGGTGGTGTCATATTGGTTTTTCTGTTGCTGAGTGTGTTTCTGTATTGTCTCTATCCCATCTCTTCTTTTAGTGGGTGCAGAAAGAGCCTCTTAATGGTCTGGTGGTTAGGGGACCAGAGTCCCCTTTAGGTGGGTGCAAGCAAGTCCAATATTCTGGTAACTCTTTTTCTGGTTGTTGTTCTGGTCCTGTGGGTGGCAAATTAGCCCAGGAATCTGGGTGTGTAATCTCCAACCTGGTCCCTTGTTCCCTTCAGTTGAAGAGAAGACATGGGTTCTGGGGTGCATGGCTCCTGCCTGGATTGGAGGCTCTGTGGCTGTCCCCTTGCACTGGTCCCCTGAATCTTCTGGTCCCTTGTTCTGGTGCCACTGGTCCTGCCAGACCCGCTGGTCCCACTTGTCCCCTGGATCTGCTGGAACCATCGTCTGGACCTGCAGGTTCCCTGGTCTGGTTGATGGGAAGAGAAGACCTGGGATCTGGTGTTCTGGGATCCTGCCTGGATTGGAGGCTCTGTGGCAGTCCCCAGGTACTGGTCCCTTGGTTTGGATCCGCTGGTTCCCTGGTCTTGTGTTGGGAAAAGAAGAACTGAGATATGGGGTCTTGGCTCCCACTGGGATGGGAAGCTCTGTGGGAGTCCCCAGGCACTGGGAGGCTGCACGGATGTGGGGCTTTGTTTTCCTGGAACTGCTGTTCCCCTGGTCTTGTTGGTGGAAGCGAAGACCTGGGATCTGGTGTGAGTGGTTCACATTGGCATGGGAGGCTCTGCAGGAATCCCCAGGCACTGGAAGGCACATCTAGATGTGGGGCCTTGTTTACAGGAATGCTGGACCCCTGTTCTTGTTGGTGGAAGAAAAGACCTGGGCTCTGGCATGCATGAATCCTGCCAGGATGGGAATCTATGTGGCAGTCCCCAGGCAATCCCCATGCACTGGACTACAGGGCCTGATGAAGGGCCTGGTTTACCTTGTCACACTGATTCCACCGTTCCCACTGGTCCTGCTTGTCCCCTGGAGCTGCTAGTCCCCTATTCTCTTGCTGGAACAGTATGCCTGGGATCTGGGTTGACTGACTCCTGCCATGATGGGAGACTCTGTGGTAGTCCCCAGACACTGGGATGCCCCTTTAGGTTTTAATATTTCTTGTTTTATATGTTTCATTTCAAATTTATTATATTTTATGTATTTCTTATTCATTTTTTCTCTTCTTCAATTCTTATTTTCATTTCTTCACTTTTTTTCATTTTAAATATCCTTCATTAAATGAGCTACAGATTGCTATCAAGGACTAGGTGCAAGCCAAGTATTGTTTCTGCAAACAAACAGGTTACCCATTATTAATACTTGTTTAATACTTCCCTGTTGTCTTGTGTTAGGTTTTGTCAGTTGGCATGGAGCAGATAAGAGAGGTACATTTGTTTTATCTCAATGTAAAGCGTATCAGAGGCAGTTTGCTTTTTCAAACCAGAGAAAAAGCAAAAATTCCTCTATCACGTTTTCACTGAACTTGCAGATAAACTAAAAAAAATACTTCCTTAGGTACCTGAATTACTATTTGGTGGTAGGTTTTTCATTTTGATGAAAAAGTCCTGAGAAATATGAGGGTCAAAATCCAAAACACCTTCCAGGTATCTTGTTCCATAGCAAGCCATTCTACCTTGGGAATATATGGTGTAATTACTTGTCAAAAAGGGGTGTGATAAGGTCTATAATTTGCATAATAAGTCTTGATTAAGAAACTCTATTGCAAACAAGTAAACATGCATTCTGGTTAGTTCCAAAGATAGGAGGACAAGCAGAAATAGTGACAAGTGGTATCTCAGGGATTCTTGTAATTAGTAAATGTAGGGCATAACAACTGCAAGTAGCATTTTACAAGTATTCATACAGAACCAATACACATCTACAGTGGAGGCCATGTACAAACACAACCTCATCAGAAGCCCATAATAACACAGTATATATTCCATTAATCCCACAGCAGTGATATCTACCCTTGTTAGCAGAGTTGATTATATTTCTGTGAGAACAAATAAGAACATAGGTTGTTAAATATATCGCCAGCAACAGATAAGATTGTTGATGTTCATAGACTGCTCTTGGTGACAAATAAGAGGAATTTGACACACAGGGATTAAGGATATTTTTAGTGAAAGGATGCTGAGTAATTTAAAATACCATGAGAGTGTTTTTTTCTCCTCTGTAGAATATGAGATATGACTAAATTGTCAGCAATGTCTTATAACATCATAGTGTTGGTTTCATTTGCATGTGTGCTTTACTGCATCAATACTTGGTATCTGTGTGATAGAGAAATAAAATCAATTACAATTCACACATTGTTGCCCTTTGTGTAAAGTTAATTAGGATATATAGTGGATTTGGTGGGTGGATGTAGTGTTTAGAATTTATATATGTAATAGGCTGTGATAGATTTCAGGATCAGAACAGTTCACAAGCAAACCCAGCAGTATTTTCTCTGCTCATATCTGCAGTCTAAGAAGCAAGGGAAGCTCCGACGTAGTGTTTCCTTTGGAGGTTTTAGTACAATGTATAAATGTCCAGCACACCATTGAAAGCAGTATATGTTGGAAGTGACTCTCAAAATGAGGCAATGACCAATTCCGTGGCCAATTGTCTTAACATTGGAACTATATCCCATGTCAGGTATAGCTAATCTTACTGAATAGAGCCTGTGGATCAGCTTTTTTTAAGGGAGTTGACTGGGAAGGGATGTCCTTAAGGCAATGATATAAAGTATGGATTTTTGGGATTTATTTATTATGTATACAGTGTTCTATCTGCATGTATGCCTGAAAGTCAGAAGAGGGCATCAGATACCACTGTAGATGGTTATTAGCCTCTATTTGGTTACTGGGAATTGAATTCAGGACCTCTGGACGAACAGTCAGTGCTCTTACCATGTGAGCCATCTCTCCAGCCCTGTGGACAAATGTTTACAATAATTTCTCTCTGAATGTTCTCTTCACTGAGAATTAAAACTCTGAACAAAGAAATTAAAGGCCTTAGAGTTATCCTGACCATAGTGAATTTTCCACTTTATGTCCTTCTGCCAGGTTTCCATAAGTATTACCACTCAGATGGAAAGGTATCTGACATTTGGGAGTCAAGTAAAACCACAAAGTTACACCTCATGACAAAAGTCTAAAAATTTATTGGGAATCATGAAACAGGAATATGGTTTTACTTGTTCAAAAAGGAGTTTAGTACTGAGTAGAAGATAGGGTTTATGTAAATTTTATGTGAGATATGGTGTAGCTTTTCAGGGTGAAGTTCTCTAGGGTGAGTGTTAATGGGCTTTCAAGTATAGAGGTTCGACTTGAAACTTAGTAGAACACATACTGTCATGTGCTTAGGTGACACCTTTTTGAACAGTGTGAGATTTTATGGGTGGATTTTGTAGGTGAATGGGGCTAAGGAAAGTGGCCTCACCTCATGTGGCTCACAGATTTGAAGTCATTTCTAAGATTATAAAGAGACTGATGACCAAGCTGTTTTCCCCTAATTAGGCAGCTACCCAAACATACTCTACCTGCTGTTCTCTTAAAGCAACTTGTATTCTGGCATATGCCCATGGATTTAAAGACTTCCACAAAATGTTTCAGTAGAAAAAAAACTGAAATTAAAATATGAATGAATTTCTTTTTGCCTTTTCACCTCCAAATCTCTCCATTTATTTCTCCTTGTTCTCTTCACTCTATTATGAATTTTCCTGTCTGAAACCATAAATATAGGTATAATATCTAAACAAGAGGCTTAAATACTGACAACATATATTTTGATATGTGCATGGGAAATACCAGGAAGCAGTCACATTATGAAATAAAATACCAGGAAGCCGTCACATTATGGAATAATGAAAAAGAAGTCTTTGATGTAATGTGGGATATAATTTTTACAAGTCCAGATAACAATTTGTTACTTAATACAAATATGTGTGTTTATGTAAAATGATTAAAATTCTAAGTATATTTAACCACACCATGTATAATTTTTACTTATTATTTGGCCCTTTTACTCACTAATGCTTGATACAGTACATTCATGCATATACACACACATTCATACATACATATATACACACATAATTGCATGCACCTTCATAAACACACATATACATACAAGATAAGTATGGGTGTATAAGTGTGTACACCCAACTCTCAGCAAAATAGTTCTACCTCATAAAGTAGGTGTCATTGTTAATTTTCTAATTTCCATGCATTTTTCTATATCCCAGTACTCCTAATCACATACTTATTATTTCATAGAGGAAGGTAGTGAAGTGAGGTAGGTAGGGTAATTGAAACCTGGCCTTCCCTGGATGGTAACTACGGGCCTGACTGGCCTCTTTTGGACACCATTCAGTCCATAAAATACTCTGGCTGCTGCTTCTACTGAGATTCACCCTGAGACAACAGACTGCCTTGAGTCCCATATGCACTAGGTTCAAACAGCTAGTTTGCATGTGATCAGGAGGTTGTTATCACCCAGACCGCTTGTAGGGTTCTGGAAATATGAATCTGGAGCAGAAACCTTTTGTAATAGGTCCCAGTCACTAAACTAAACCTGCAGAACTAATCAAGGAGAAACCATGTCTAAAAGAAAGCATAGCAATGCCAGAGTGTATGCCTGGCTGATGACGATGGGAAAGGACAACAGAGAAGGAGATAAATGTTTGACAGTTATTTATCTACAATAGCTACCTGACCTGAGACACGGATCACAGGCTAGAGATTTTGGACAGTGTGGGTGGCTTCAGTAGTGGGCTGCTGTTGCTGTTGGAGAGCCTTTAGAAAAAGATAAGGATTTCGGTGTTGGCCTTATGTACACAGAGATGGTTGGGAGACAGGAAAAGTCTGCATATAAGGCCATATGCATCCCAGTATGCAGAATCCCCTGCAGTGTACCCCTGATCCAGCCAGACATGTCTGCACCTGGAAGAGAAGTGTGAGTTTCCTGTTCCCAGCAATCCAATCCTGTGGCACCCCAGGGGCCTCCTGGGCCATGCTTCCTTCTAGCCCTCTCCTTGTCTAAGGAGACTGCAGGAGACAAGCTTTTTTCATGTTGAGGTAAGGAGTGGATGTCTCTCTCTAGGCATCCTGCAATCCATGTCCCAGTAAGCACAGAAACATAATTTTGTGATCCGCACAACCATTCTGCTTGATAGCAGTAATGCACCAAGAATGCCAGATTGCATGTCTCAAGGGTGCACTTCCTCAGTCTTTTCCAAAGTAAGAAAAGTCTCATCAATCTTGCTCTATGCTCCAATATAGACACTAAACCAATTATCCAGGAAACTCTGGAGATGGGTATCTAGACCTGAAACAAGAAACAGACCCCAGGGTCTTTGAGGGTGCAGGGTGATGTGTAGAGATGGGGGTCATAGTAACTGTTTGGTTCTCAAAAATTTTAGAGGCAGTTTAGGGAAGAAACCAGATAAGAAGTTGCTTTCCAGTCAAGCAGTGATATACATTCTGGAGTTTCTTCCATAGATAATATCTTTAAGGAGATAAGGTCTTCCATTAATCTTAACACCAACCTTGAGTACCAGAGCCTTATGTGTATAGGTTAAAGGCAGAGGTAGTTTTAGGAATATTATGTAGTAATTAAATCCTAGGCAGATAGAAAAAATAACCTGGTTTATTCATTTACCAGGAGAAACGATAATGTTACTATTTTTGTATCCTGTGGCATTGGTGTTTAGTGTCACAAAATAAGCCGTTGTTAAAGGTTAGGTAGGGTGGTATGTCTGGTTTGGGAAAAGTAAAATGACTATGAGCATATATACATAAAAACATAAAAATACATTACATATTTAAGTTTTTCATTTTGTTTGGTATTTTGAGACAGGGTTTCTCTGTATTGTTTGGAGGCTAGCCTCAAACTCACAGAGATCCTGTCTCTGCCTCCTGAGTGCTGAGATTTAAGGCGTGGGCATGCACCACCAAAGTCCAGCCATAGATTGTTCATTATTGCTAGCTTCTGTTTGCTTATGAAGTAGTTTGGCCAGACACATATAAATGTAATATTTATAAAATTACCTTCTATGTAAAAAGTTATATCCACACAGTATTTTTGGAGACTGTGTTGGAGTGGTGGCATATGCTTGTAATCTCAACACTTGGAGAAGGGGAAAGCAGGATCTCAAGGTTGTCCTTGTTTTCTTTGAAGTTTAGGGTCAGTATGGCCTGGGTATTTGAAGATAGAATCAGTAAACAAAAGTACAATGGAATTACTATTTAAGAGTCACAGTAGTTGGTTGAATCATTATCTTTCTTTTGGTAACTTAACTGTTCTGTTTAAAATCTTTTTCATACTGGACAATTTTTGTTTAAGTCATTATGTTGATTGTTTTTTGGTAAGAATTTTCTTGTGTTTTGCTCTCAATTTGGCATACTACTTATTATCTTTATGTGAACTGTCTTGTCTTCTAGGTATTAGATGAAGAAGCAGAAGTTTTTATAGTCAAAATGTGGACATTATTGATATATGAAACAGAAGCCAAGAAAACTGGTCTTGTGAATTACAACTGTTTTTAGAATCACAGTTACATTTCAGATTTCTTCTTTCAAATCCCTCAAAGAACTTTGAATTTTCTCTGTTTTCAAAGACATTTGTGACATCTGTAATTTTTTAATGTAGAAAATGTGAATTCCTTTGTCATCTAATGTGTTGATGCTCTGTGTAAGCAGTTGGTTATAAAGTCCCCTGAATCCCTGGTTCTCTTTGTACTTAGCAGGTACAAATTGCTGATGTGCTTTATAAGCTGCAGCTACTGTACACAGTCTATCTCATGTAATCTTGTTCTGCTGATTCGTTCCTTGTAAATATTGAAATGATTCCCCAGTTCTTTTCCAGGATTCCACCTAATATTAAAATTGTACTGTATAGACACCAACATGAATAATTTGAATACTAATTATGCCCATTACCATCTCATCCCAGTCCCCTGTTCAGAAATGACAAGCCCTTGTAAAGGCAAGGTGTTCAAAATTAGAGAGCAAAAACTAGCAGCCATTCCTAATGTATCTCTGTATTAATGTGTTTGTGTGAGTGTATGTATAAAAGTCCTTTTTAAATTTTCTTTGGTGGGCTCCCTTACACATTTTGTAAATCACCAATAGACTCATAAAGAAAAGTGATAATTGTGCAAGCCCAAGTAGCTACTAGTATGATTACGGTGTGAGTTTTCCAGAGTGTGATATTCTGCAGTGAGCTACAACAGTCTGATAAATCATATTTGTGTTTCTCTGTTAATCAGATGATACATCATATTCTTATTTCTTCCTTCAATTTGGCTCAGAACTGAAGCAGATTAGATTCTAAAGTTCAGAAACCTTGTACTCAGTACATTTCAGCTTGTCTTTGTTTAATTTTTGTGGGTTCCTTTTTATAAAGCAGAATTAATTCTAAAAGTACAGACTGGGAGTAGCCCAACTTCTTTAAAACAAATGACCATGGGGTACCTCAGCGGGACATCTTACTATGCTTAGCATGAAAGAGGGCCTGGGTTCTGTCCCTAGCAACAATGAATAAAGTAAGTTTACAAAAGATTTTGACAAAACATAATAGTAATGCACGATGGTAGTTAGGTGTTTACATCTTTCTTGCGAAGATACATCATTTATGGGAGTTTCCTGTCCACAAATTTTTATTACTGGTCATCGAACTTTAAATATATCACTGACATGTTTAGAGAAAGTCTTGGACTTTATTAGTAATTCATATGATCACCAGGGGACATTATTTATTTAAAAGTACCAAGTTCTAAATATTTCTTATAACAAGTAAGGTACAACTGTTGCCATGTTTGCTTATTAAAAGTTAAAGTCTGACTTGATAGAATACTGTAACTGTGAGCTTGAGTAATTAAGGCTGGTTTTTCCCCTTTTTTTCTTTTTTCTTCCTCCTTTTAAACATCTTAAGGACATGCAAAGCAAGCAAGGTTCTTAGTGTTGAAACTTGACATGGCTTCATTATGTAAATATTTCAGTTATTAGAAATGAATATATTTGTTCTTGAGATGCTTCCTTTGAGTCTTACAAATAAATTGCATTATGTTATAATTATGTAGTGCATATGCTAGAAAACAACCTGAAAATATGAGCTGAAGTTTTGAAATGAATTTTTATGGTATCATAAGATCAAAGAGACCTTTTTATCTTATTTTGCATATGAATATCTTTACATAGTGTTGATTATATTTAAAAGTTTTGTTTCTCAAGAGGAAGTTTCACAAAGATGATTCTTCCAACTATAGATTTATTTAATAGTCCTTTTTCAGACCTTGTTTAAGCAGGTCTTAACAGCTTGTTTAGCACAAGATCTTGCTTATTTTCTTTCTGTGTGTTCCAAACACACTCAACATTTGCTTTGACATCATGCAAGGTTTCTATTTAGATAATATTACCATGAAGTTAATTCCAGTAGATTGACTTTACCTTGCCAGTCTCTCAGATACCTATAGAAACTAGAGATGATCCTTACCTGAAAGTTTTAGGAGTATATTCCTTATACTGCATGGCATTCCATCTCATATCACAAAACTGTATTTCATTAAGGTTGGGGTGGTCATGTGGGTGGCAGAAAAGGCAGTTAAATTAATAGTTTAATATACTTTAGCCCATGTTTTGCCATTTTAAATCTTATTTTTAAATCACTCAGACTTCTTAGTTGTTATGATAGATCTTAGGCTTTATATTGATTGATATTACTCACACATGAAGGTCTTAAGCTTTTCCCTGGTTTGTCCACAAAACAAAATTTAGGTATAGCAGAAAAAATAGTAGTTAAAATGTTTGAGAAAAATTTGTTTTCATAATATAGTGGGCACCTTTGCCACCTGACTTGGTTAAATCTCTATGTGATTTAGTAGAGTAGACAATACCTAAACTTTTATGATTACCAGATGCTACTAGAGTCAACTAACCCATGGGTTTCTCTTAACTAACTAAGATTTTTTAGATACCCGCATATTATTTTATCCTGACAGAGTTTGTAGAGGTAACATGTTTCCCTTCAAATAGATTTTTAAGGAGAATGTCTATTTTATTACCCCTACCCCTCACCTTTTTTTTGAGAGGACAGCTCCCCAGTCTAGTTCAGGCTGTCCTGGAAATTATTATACTATGGATATATTCTAGGCTCTATCCCAGCCAGACCCTGAGGATGTTATTTAAAGAGTTTGTTATGTAAGCTTTATAATAGTGTTTCCATATAAACTGTAATAGAAATGTTGATGTTTTTCTCACAGTGAAGTTTTTAAATAGTTAGCATGAATACCAGCCAAAAGAAGTTATCTGTATATATATTTGTAGCCACTATGAAAAATTAAAATTGCTAATGCATATAAGTAGGCATCCATTGTTTGTCAGGCTTGTTTTTACCAAACTTGGTATGGTCTAAGATGCAGAATACGGATTTTTCTGGTTATAGTTCAGCTTTTATTTAGTACATAAAATTTTAATGTTTGCATTTTAGCATACAAGTTTTATTTGACTTTTTCTATGTTTAACTTGTCTGTTTTGCTTTTATTTTTGAGATACCGTCTCCATAAACGTGGGTAGTCTGGAAATCACTATGTAGATACCTGCCCCTACTTGAGGTTTTTTGCTTTCTTGAGAATGTTTCTCTGGGTTATCCTGGAACTCACTCCCTCTGTAGAACAGGCTGACCTCAAACCGGCTGCCGGATTAAAGGTGTATACCACTGCTTACCCTCCCCGTTAAGTATTGGTTAGTTAGCTAGCTAGCTAGTTAGTTAGTTAGGTTTTGCTTTTGAGTCAGGGTTTCTTTGTATAGCTCTGTATGTAACCTTGAACTCGAGTGCTAGGATTGAATGTATGTGCCCCTGCCTAGCTCCATAATTGAGTCTTGAACCAAATAAGAATGGTTGTAAATACCAACAGAAAAAGATAATTAGAAAAACAAGAAGGAAAAATGGTACACTATATTCATTGGATTGATGCCCTTTATATTTTCACACAAAATGGGAGTTCAATTGTATAGTAAGTTTTTTTCTTTCCTTGTAAATGAGTTTTGCTTTCTGGTGCTGGCTGGTTATGTTGCACATGGTGACCTTGAAGTCAGATACCTCTGCTGCCTCTCCGGTGCTGTTGTTAGAGGAATGCACCACCATACTCAGCAACTCTCCCCATTTCAAGTGTGTATATAGTATGGTCTGTTTCATTACTTTGTTTTTCCAAGACAGGATTTGTCTGTGTAACAGCGTTGGCAGTCTTGGAACTCTCTCAGGCCTCAAAATCCTTTTCCTCCTGAGTGCTGGGATAAAAGTTGTGCACCACCACTGCCTGGCTTTAAGTGTGTCCGTTTTTATTGGGATTCATTTAATTGAATTCCTTCCTTCTCCCCAGTCTTCCCCTTTCTTTGTCTCTCTCCCTGTCTTTGCCTAGGTATGACCTGGGTCCAATTCTATGGCCCATGTTCGTCTAAGCTTTACAAAAAACAAGTTCAACAATACTACATTTCTTTTTTGATTATATAAGGAAATCTTTAGAGTACAACAGCTTCACAGTATTGAAAAATGTACCCAATTACACAGAAAGAAACCCTGTATCCAAAAACAAAACAAAATAAAAAAGCCATTCTGACCTCAACTCACTGCCTCTATCTATTTAGGATTAGAGGCATACCTGTCTTTACAACTACGTAAAATCACATGGTTACAAAATCAAAATTGAATACATTTTCTGCTCTCTCGATACTTGAATCTTGGAAGACTTTCAGATTTGGGGCCTAGAATATTTAGGGTATTTTCTCAGGTTCTGTATACATGCCAATCGCTTTGATTGAGGGCACAAACAATAAATTATATGCATTTTTGGGAACTGTACATATTTACAGGGCTGTGGTGGTTCATGCCTGCCACAGGTTGTAGAGGCTGGCTGTTCTTTAATTTGAAACCAGCCTCTACATCCTGAGGCTGGAGCAAGTTCCAGGACAGGCTCTAAAGCTATACAGAGAAACCCTGTCCCAAAAAGCAAACAAAACTAAACCAAATTAAGTTCTGTGAAGAAAGGGGAAGTGTTCGGTTTTAAATATCACAAAATGGGACATGGTGTGCACATGCACATGTTGGAGGCAGAATAGGTTTTTCAAGGCCATCTGTCTTCATGGTGTTTGATACCAGCAGAGAACACATTACTCTCATTCTCAACCAAAAAAAAACATGAGAAAATGTCATCTCTTGTAGCCTGGAAGAACACCAGACTCGCCTCAAACGCTACAGCTGCCTCAGATTGTGCACAATCTTAGACACTGCATTGTCGTTGAAACTGAACAAAGCCAGCTACAGCACCCAAACCTCCTGTTCTGCCCCCAGCACCGGAAGCAATGTCCTTTCCCTGGCTAGTGGCCAACGTTACAAAGGCCGGGAATCATGAAACAGATGAGGCCTCTAGGGCAGGGCCTGGGACGACATGCTCTGTGGACTGCCATTTCTCCTCAGAAACAACAGAGGCAGCTAAGGTGGAGGCCTGGGCTGTCTCCTACCCGGGCAGGGAGACTGAAGATGTGGGCCGGGGATGTGCTGGTTGGACAGTGTCCCTGCCCACTGCCTTTGCTGGTGCTGGCCCAGGGCCCGGGCCTGAGTCTGCAGGCCAAGAAGTGGGCATCCTCGAGGATGAGGGCCTGGGTCCAACTGGGCAGAGACAGAGGAACCAAGTATAGGAAACAGGAGGCCGCCGGTTTCCGGGGCTCTTCTTGCATGGCCAGGCTGAGGGTGACCCCTTCGAGTTTTGGTCCCAAGGTGCTGGCATTCCCGGGCAGCCTGGAGCAGGTGGCTGCCATCGGTGGTGGCTGTCCATACAAGAGTGGATGGGGCAAGACAGAGAAAGCGCCCTAGGCTGAGTCTGCTTGAGCAACTAGTGAAACTCGGCATCTTCTTCCCCGAGTGTCCTAGTCCAGAAGTGCGTGGCAATCGGGGCTAACTTCTCTGTGTCTGCATAACCAGGCAGAGTTGTAGGGCGCTAGTTCCTTCATCAGAACTGTCACAATGCGTGTGTGTGCCAGACTCTTGTAGGCGACTTTAGTGTTTATTATTCCTTCCTTGTCAAATAGAGCACTGCCATGGACAGAGGTTTGGTTAAGGCACATCGGTCTGGTAGTGAGGCTGGAGTGCACAGGAGAATTGAGGTAACTTTAACATAATTAGGAGACATGAGATCTAAACTATCAGAAGTGCAGAAGAAACGTGAGCAAGACAGTCGAGCGGTTCAGCTATAGTGTAAAATTGAGTTCAAGTTTGGCGAATGAGAGAGAAATAAGAAGTTAGTAGGTGGTTTGAAGTGTCACCGGGTGAAGATGGCCTGAGGTCAGGGTTGTGAAGTGTAAAGCTGTGTCACTTAAGCAGATGTTGGAGTAGAGAACTGGGTGGACACTTTAGGAACTCACAAAGAGCCCAGTGGAAGAGGACAAGGAGGCAGCTGAGGATGAGTGTAGAGTCACTGTAGTGCACTGTCACAGAAGCTGAGAAGACAGGGAGATCTCAGGGAGGGGAAAGCATGGGCAGCGACTTAGAATGACAATTTGTAGTTGCATTGTACCGTTGAAAGTTGTGAACTACAAATATTAGTTTTAAATGTTCCACCAGACACGTTACAAGAAACAGGTGAAATTAGATTTGATGATTTGGTAATCCAGCATGGCTAAAAGTTTTATTCTAACATGTAACCAGTGTAAAAAGTAACTTGTTTTTCTCTCTAGATAGTAGTCTCGTCAGTGAAGAGAACAATATCTAATTCTACAACATGCTGGGCACATGTCACAGCTTTTCGTTGTGTAAAAGAAACTCAGTTCCTCTTTGATGCAGGAAGAATTCTTTTTGGTTTTCATAATGCCTTGCCCAGTACCTTGTTTAAGTTGAATTAGGCAGGAATTTAGGCAATGATATGTATCAGAGGCTTACAAGTAAATTAGTTTTAATTAACAACTAGTTGTATTCTATACATTTCCACAGATGTTTAAGAAACGACCCACAATAATCATAACTTCATAACAGAGTTATCAAAATAACATTGGGGAAAAGATCCTTTATAGTTGCCAGGTTGGGTGTCATGCATTTGGAGTTCATGTCTTATTTAAACTTTTACCTCCTTTAAATAATATAATACAGAACAAGATCTCTGGTTTTATTTTATTCATTTATTTATTCTACTTGTTTCCCTGACACAAGTCTAGATCTTTTATAAAGTATTTCTCAGAGATTGAGATTGCTTAGTATTTGTTCAGTTTCAAATCACATATTTTTTTACACAAGTGTTTCATGTTGTCTTTATTCCTAGTTTTGGTGATGCTGAGTTATGTAAGTTTTTAACAGGTGATGATTCTTAATTTTATGCAGACTAAAAACAGTGTTTAGATATCTTCATGATTTTTATTTAAAATTCTATTTTGAGGTTCCAGACAGAGTTAACCAAGCTTGCCTCTGTCTGTTTGAGGGCATGGTATAGTTGAGTTAGGACTAAGGCTTGAATTATTGTTAGGACGCCCATAAGAGTAGAGACTAGTGCAGCGAACCAGGGGGGAATTGTTAAACCAACCCTCATACCAGTACTGTTGGGATTTAAATTTTTTTTCTGATGAACAGTCAGCCTCTCCTTGAGTTTATCCAGAGTTTCGGTTACTACCCCAGTCTTGTCTGCATAAAAACAACATTCCTCTTTAAGAGTGGCACATATGCCTCCCTCTCTTAATATACTGTTCCCTATGTAAGGGAATTTTTTTTCTTTTGACTTAGCATCTCAACCAGGGAAAAGAGGGTAATGTATTCCTTTCCATGCTACTTCTTGCTGACTTTGTGACGAAGTTAGGGGACCCAAGAAGGCTGAAATGCAAGTCAAAATCAAAAAGGGAATTTAGGCAATGGGGTATCTATCCAGGAGCAGCTGATTGGCAGACTGTGTTGAAGAGACAGGGGGGTGTCCACATCAGCTGAACTGGTTCACATCCACAGCAAGTCTAGGGCTTCCAGTATTTAGGAACAGGCTGTTTTCAGCAACTGATATTTAGATGTGTTTGCCAGAAGTGTAAACCTGTTTAAGACATGTTTAAAACTGGGAACATAAGTTAAATCTTAGAGTTTTAATTGGAACTCTTTAGACCCATAGTATTAGTGATCAGGAAGGTCAGGAATCCCTTGACCAGGAGAGAAAATCTCATTCTCAGCAACAGACAGTTGGGATAACAGGCTGTACTTATCAGGAGTCCTCTTTGGCCTGTGAGAAGTGGATCCAAGCTGTATTACTTTTGATCCTCTGAAGCCTATGTAAATTTTGTTATACAAAAGGCTATAAAGGTTATAGGTACATTAGCATTATCAATTGGTACTGAAATCTACACTGTAGAAAAAGCAGATATCTGGGTATCTGTATTTTGTGCCCTAGCAGAAACCACAGATTTGGGCTAGTAGTGTACATTTGTCTTCTGTCCTGGGAGCCAGGTATGAATTGGACAGAGTTATCTTTAGCCTGATGAAAAGCCCTTCAACTTTATACTTAGATGACAACCAAAATAAACCTAAAAACCTGGAGCTTGTGATTGAACAAGTGTTTACATCCTTTGATCCTTATTGAAACATATTAAGGCTTGATTTTTACATAAATAAAATGAGCTACCAAGCTAACTATAGTCTTGTGGATTTGGCTGCCTGATGTCAAGCTGATAACCATTAATACTTTTAGAGATCTGAGAAGGATAAATTTTATACAGTCTCTGAATCCATTAAAAAGTGCCAGGTCCCAGTCCATATACAGCCATACCCAAGTTTCCTCTACTAGCACTGGAGGCACAAGTATCAGGAACAGTATCAATCTTTACCAGGCCTATAAGGTGAGTTTTCTTTCTCTCTGTGGAAGAGGGACATGGAAAAGACTGACCTTGTTTTGTCTCGACAAAAGGGGTGCAATCAATTTTCCAAGTGTCCAGCAGCTTTTTTCACATTCTGGGCCAGATTCTGGCAGCAGCAGGTGTCACCTTTGAGCATCTTGCTCACTGGTCAGCATCAACATAATCCAGGTGTAGGGACCAGGGTGCCTTGTAATCTTCTTTGAAGACTTTGGGTCACTGGCAGTCTGTCTGATATTATAAACTTTTAAATTAACATTTTAAATGCCATGTTCTGCAGGTCTCTGAAATATTAGAGGTTTGTCTGTCTTAAGCTTAACTGTTGAAAGTATAAACTTTATTAACCTTTATAAAACTAGAACTTTATACTGTCAGTTTTAGCTTTAAACATTTTAACGATATAAATATCTTATAACCTTATAAATTGAAAACATTTTAAAAACTGTTCTGAAATCCTTTAATGTTTTTTATATTGAAAATTAAAATATATTCTAGGCCTTTAAAACCATTATTATCTGGGTGACTGTTAAATGATAAAACTTAGAATTCCTGTGTATAAAAGCATTAACATTTTAAATCTGAATAAAAACTTGTTGATAGGATGGTACCTCATAACTTCCATGTGGTTACCTTTAGTCAAGATGGTGGATCAGGTATCTTTTTTAACTTTAGTAAAATGGCTACCAACCAGCCATGTGGCCAGCTTGGCATGTGACTGACTGTAAAACGGTGGCGACGTGCACCACTTTTGTTTTAGCCCTATGTTTGTACTAAAATTTAGATTATGACAGAAAACACAGATAGAACATTTTTTTGGTTTTTCGAGAAAGGGTTTCTCTGGCTTTGGAGGCTGTCCTGGAACTCGCTTGGTAGTCCAGGCTGGTCTCGAACTTACAGAGAACCGCCTGCCTCTGCCTCCCAAGTGCTGGGATTAAAGGTGTGTGCCACCAACGCCCGGCTCCACAGATAGAACTTTTTAACAAAACAAGCATAACTTTAAGGCCATTCTGTCTCTGTGGAAAGACTGGATCTGGCTAAATGGCCTACCTGCCCCAGCACTGTGTGCTTGGGCAGGGAGCTCTGGTGGAGGGAAAAGCTGGCAGATGGCTCCTTTGCCAGCACACCATGTGCGTGGGGCAGAGAGAGAGGAGAGGCACAGAGAGAGAGAGACCCCCATCCTCACATCCTGCACACCTCAAAGGCAGGCAGGTGAGGACAGAGCAGGTTCAGCTGTGAGGGCTGCAGCAGCAGGTAGTGAACAGAGCAGCTGCCTCACTGCATGCTCAGGGATAGGAGACACTGCTGCAGCATGCTCTAACCCATGGCACATAGCGGGAGGGACTTTTACCCAGCATGCCATGTGTTCAGGGCAGCAAGAGCAGACCCCTGACCTGCACCACGTGTATAGGCAGGCAAGAACAGAGACAGAGGGATAAGATGGGCCAGTGACTAGCTAGGCTTGGCCAAAGTCATCAGCCATAGGACCAACTTATAAAAAGAATTGTTTATAAAAAATTTGGCATGCAACAGCTGTCTTAATAAGAAAGTCATCTTATCAACAGACTGTTGTAAGGATAGTCATCCTGGGTTGAAAAATCGTTTATCCTGAACATGAAAACCTATTAACAAGTTTACATTAACTTTTACATAACTTGTTACTTGTAGTTTTTCCATTGTAAGATTTCTATGAGAACCACATCATCTGGGGGTAGATGATGATCTGGAGCCGGGACAGGGACTAAGGGTGAAGAAGGGGGGAGAGGAGGAGCCTATGGTTTTCTCTGAGACTGCCTTCAGAGGAGGTCAGAAAGTCACAAAGGGAGCTGCCCATGTCGGGGGTCTGTAGCCAAATTTTCCCAAATAACAATGTATGTTATCTGGTACAGGTGTCCATGGGATCTCTTGTCAAAACCCAATCATAAACCCCTAAGATGATTTCTAGGTTAAAGGTCCCATATCGTGGCCAGCCCACATCGAAGGTTAGCCACTCAGATGTGCAGTTTATACTGGTTAGAGGCACCAATCTGCACTTCATTCCAGTGATCTAAAATAAGGCTCAAAGGGGTGGTTATGATTTGTCCCATGCTTGAATTAGAAAACTCAAAATACAAAGACAAGTATACAAACAAGACAAATAAAACAATTAAGCAACTCACGACCAGACACGCTGCTCGCTTTCAGAGGAGAACCGAAAGTAAATACTCAGACAGGTCAGCAGGAGTAATGGTCCCGTTTTTCGGTTTTCAGGCCCATGAGCTCCAAACAAATGAGCTCCCGGATCCCTGGCACGTCTGCCAGGGTGGCAGGGGAGAAGTCTGGGCTCGTCAGCCCCTTCTCAAGCCACCCTAATTACTGAATGACTATGTAGCCAACCTTTCAAACACTTCGCGGAGACAGATGAACATACATATATATAACAAAGAACAAAGTGGACAGGATGCCAGCTAGCTTACCTCCCGGTGGCACTGGTGGTTCTGGGTCAGAAATCTGGTGGAACCTCCAATGAAAGACCTCGACATCAAAGTGCCAGGCACTGAACCGAACCCGCTGCCCAAGAACTGGGGTGAGACCACTGGCTGCAAGTGCAGGAGGTAATTTATTGAGTACACAGGCACCTGCGGATGCTACTGCAACTCGGGTGCAGAGCATACCAGGCTTACAGGGAGCACAATATTTATAGAGTTTTAATGGTTACATAAGTATCAGCATAGCAACAGGCATTTCATTGGCTCATCTTGGGGGCAGGGGTAATTCCCACGGACTAAGTTTCTTGGTATTACCTCATGAAAGGCCCCAGCATGCTTCAGCAATTATTATCCGGGTCCCATGACTACTATGGTGATTATAGACACAACTGGGGGCACGGGTAGTTGCCAAGGACTAGGGGTCCTGGTATTGCCACATAAAAGACCCTGGCATGCTTCAGCAATTATTGTCTGGGTCCCATGACTTCTCTGGTGGCCACAGATCCTGTTTGACATCCTTCCAGCTGGGAAAGGCACCTGGTCTGGGTTTTTTCATTAGGCAATTGCCTGGCCTTGCTTTTCTTTTCCGAGGGGGTCCTGGGTAGTGGTCTTTCACTGGGAATCTGTCTTCTGTTACAAGTGTGTTGTCTTCTTAATTGCTGTGCTGTCTCTAACTCTGCCACTAGTTCTTGCATGTTTAAGTCCCTTTTAGTATAAAAGTAAGGCCATCTGGACCAGTTGGATTGATTAGAGCTCAGGAACAGAAGAAAGATAGCACATGACTTGTCATTTATTTATGGAGATTTATGGGAATCTGTCTTCTGTTACAAGCGTGTTCCTGAAGTAATCTTCAGTTGTTAACTTTCCTACTCAAGGAGCATCCCTTCCGGATAGAGTGTTTCAATTTTGAAAAAAAAAATTCACACAATAACCTTTTTTTGGTTTTCATGAGACATGGATTTTCTGTAATGTTTTGGAGGCTGTCGGTCCAGCCTGACCATGAACTCACAGAGATCTGTCTGCCTCTGCCGCCCGAGTGCTGGGATTAAAGGCATGTGCCACCACTGCCCTGCTCACACAATAAACGTTGTCATTTCTTTATTGTATTTTCTTTAAATCCTGTCTTCCCATACTCTTTCTCCCTACACAAATATATATGGTTGTGAGGAGCCGCCCTCGCTATCGCTATCGCCATTAGAAGATGGCGCTGACATCTGCTGTCAGTTGGAGTTTACCGTTTAAGCTGTGCCTCACCCGTCATCTGGGGTGATGAGCAAACCACCAATCCCGGCTCTACACATCTCACTCGGAGCTCCTAGGCTTATATAAGGGGCTGGGTTTCTTAGCTTGGGGTCTCCCTTTCAGAAGCTGATCATCTATCTCTCAAGATGTATTAAAGCATTACTGCAGAAGGATCCGAGTGTCCTGCGTCGTTCTTGCTGGCGAGACGGTAGCGCGGGACATCTGGTGCCGAAACCCAGGACCTCTTCAACATCGCTGGCACCGTGGGAGACCCCTCGGAAGACGGGGCGGATTCAGAACTGTAGGGACGTAAGTTCAGAGAGGTATGCTTTATCCTGAACACCCCTTTTCTTGACTTTGGACTTAGTTTGTCATCACCGTGGGAGGGGTCAGTGGAGGCTTTGGTGCTAGTCCTGTTTGTCCTTCTTCATCGTGGCTGGTGCTGACAGAACGGTGCTGTCAGTCTGGTAAAGGAGTTGAGCGCCGTTTTTTTAGATAAGCCGCTAGCGCGATGGGGTTGTCACAGTCAGTGGTTACTGCCCTACAGATTGTGCTAAAACAAAGAGATCTCAAAATTGCACCACGAACACTTCAAAATTTTGTGAAGGAGGTAGATAGAGTGGCACCATGGTATGCTTGTTCCGGGTCCCTCACTGTGGCCTCATGGAACAAGCTAGGTAAAGAACTAGACAGGAAGCATGCAGAAGGAGATCTCAGCTTAGGTACCAAAGCCATTTGGAAGCTAGTTAAAAACTGCTTGGAGGATGAGGCCTGTCACCCTGCTATAATAGAAAGTCAGGGAACCTTAGAGGAAGTTCAGGATAGCATGTCAGAAACTGAACGGAGTGAGAGAATGGGAGCTCGCAAAAGGAAAGACATGTCTAAGAAAAAAGGCCCTCCCCAAGAAGTTAAGAAAGGGGAGAGAAAGAAGGGAGTGATCATTCACCCCCTAACAAATCTAAGAAAAAGAAAAAGCCAGAATCTAGCCTATACCCTACGGTAGAGCTAGAAGCCTTGGAGCTAGATAATTCCGATTCTGACACTGTGGATTCTAGCGAAGAAGGTGGTCTAGAGGAGGAGGTGGCACGGTATGAGGAAGAAAGATATCACCCTGATAGACACCGGCCGCTGAAAACAAAAATGAATGTGAGGCCACCGCCTATAAATCCGGTGGGCTCACGCCCCTCGGCGCCTCCGCCGTATGAGCTTCGGCTGAATACTGGTACTGACTCCTTTTTACCTTTAGAGGAACGGAGAAAAATACAAATGGCTTTTCCAGTATTCGAGAATGCGGAAGGCGGAAGAGTACATACCCCTGTAGATTACAATCAAATCAAAGAATTGGCCGAATCCGTTCGTAATTATGGGGTCAATGCTAACTTTACCACAATACAGGTGGAAAGGCTTGCTAATTTTGCCATGACTCCCACTGACTGGCAGACGACAGTGAAAGCAGTGCTTCCAAACATGGGACAATACATGGAATGGAAGGCTCTCTGGTATGATGCAGCCCAGGCGCAAGCTAGAGTTAATGCCACGGCTGAAGATGAGAATCAGAGGCAGTGGACATTTGAAATGCTGACAGGTCAGGGTCAACATGCCCTTAATCAAACCAACTACATCTGGGGCGTCTATGGTCAGGTGTCGGCCGCCGCTATTAAAGCATGGAAGGCCCTCACAAAAAGGGGAGAATCCAGTGGACACCTTACAAAGATTGTCCAAGGACCCCAAGAGCCATTTTCAGACTTTGTGGCCAGAATGACCGAGGCCGCCGGTCGCATCTTTGGTGATTCAGAACAAGCTATGCCCCTGATTGAGCAACTTGTCTATGAACAAGCAACCCAGGAATGTCGAGCGGCTATCGCCCCTCGCAAAAGCAAAGGTTTACAAGATTGGCTCAGAGTGTGCAGGGAGCTGGGGGACCCCTAACCAATGCAGGACTAGCTGCCGCCATTTTACAAACGCACAGGCGTAGAGATTTATCTAGTCGAAAAGCTTGTTTTAATTGTGGGAAAATGGGGCACCTTAAGAAAGATTGTCAATCCCCTGAAAGAACAAGAGAACTGAAGCTTTGCCGTCGTTGTGGTAAAGGTTATCATAGGGCTAGTGAATGCAGGTCAGTCCGGGATATGAAAGGGAGGCTTCTGCCCCCTATTGAAGAACCCAAGGTACCCCAATCAAAAAACGGGTCACGGGGCCCATGGTCCCAGGGCCCTCAGAAATATGGGAACCGATTTCAGAAAAGCAATCAAGAGGAAGTAGAGGCTTCCGAGGAACCCCCGGAATGGACTTGCGTGCCGCCTCCGACTTCTTACTCATGCCCCAAATGAATGTTCAACCGGTCCCAGTCCATTCCCCTGGACCTTTGCCCCCTGCCACCATTGGGCTTATTCTGGGCCGTGGCTCCTTAACTTTACAGGGACTCATTATATATCCTGGGATTGTTGACCCGTATCATAAAGAGGAGATTCAAGTTCTCTGTTCTAGCCCTCGGGGTGTATTTTCTATAAAGCAGGGAGATAGAATTGCACAACTGGTGTTGCTGCCCTCCCTCGGGGATGGAGAAACCTACACTTTACAAAAAAGGGCTATGGGATCTTCTGGAAGTGATTCAGCCTATCTGGCTATACCCCTAAATGAGAGACCTACAATAAAATTGTTAATTAATGGAAAAGAATTTGAAGGGATAATGGATACGGGAGCAGACAAAAGCATTATTTCACTCCATTGGTGGCCGAAGTCTTGGCCCACTGTTGTTTCATCTCATTCTCTACAAGGTCTTGGATACCAGTCCTCTCCTGCCATCAGTGCCTCAGCCTTAACCTGGCGGAACGCTGAGGGCAAACAGGGATGTTTTACCCCCTATGTGTTGCCACTCCCTGTAAATTTATGGGGACGGGATGTGTTACAAGCCATGGGCATGACCCTAACTAATGAATACTCCCCCCAGGCATCAGCCATTATGGCAAAGATGGGGTATACAAAGGGTAGAGGCTTGGGTAGGCAAGAACAAGGCAGAATAAAACCCATTACGCAACATGGAAATCAGGGTAGAAAAGGACTGGGTTTTATTTAGGGGCCGTTGAGGCATCATGACCCATACGGTGGAAAACAGAGGAGCCGTTATGGGTCTCTCAATGGCCTCTATCCTCTGAAAAATTAGAGGCTGTCACAAGATTAGTGCAAGAACAGGAACGGCTGGGGCATCTAGAGCCTTCTACCTCCCCATGGAATACACCAATTTTTGTTATTAAGAAGAAATCTGGGAAGTGGAGATTACTCCATGACCTGCAGGCCATTAACAATCAGATGCATCTTTTTGGCCCTGTTCAAAGAGGACTTCCTTTGCTTTCTGCACTTCCTCAAGATTGGAAGCTTATTATTATAGATATTAAGGATTGTTTCTTCTCTATTCCACTTTACCCACGGGATAGACCAAGGTTTGCCTTCACTATCCCTTCTCTTAATCATATGGAACCAGACAAGAGATTTCAGTGGAAGGTACTGCCGCAAGGCATGGCCAATAGCCCAACAATATGTCAGCTGTATGTGCAGGAGGCTTTGGAGCCAATTAGGAAGCAATTTACATCTTTAATCATGATCCATTATATGGACGATATTCTTATTTGTCACAAAGAGTTAGATGTTTTACAAAAGGCTTTTCCCATGCTGGTGGCTGAATTAAAACAGTGGGGATTAGAGATTGCCTCAGAAAAGGTTCAAATTGCAGATACAGGCCTCTTTTTGGGCTCAATGATTACTCCCAAAAATATAGTTCCTCAGAAAATAGAAATTCGCAAAGACCACTTACAAACATTAAATGATTTTCAGAAACTTCTGGGAGATATAAATTGGTTGAGGCCCTTTTTAAAAATTCCATCTGCTGATCTAAAACCCCTCTTCGATCTCCTGGAGGGTGAGCCTCATATCTCCTCACCCAGAAAATTTACCCCTGCCGCCCACCGAGCCTTACAGATGATGGAAGAGGCCTTACAGGAAGCACAATTACAACGTATTGAGGAGTCACTACCTTTTAATCTGTGTGTTTTTAAGACAGCTCAATTGCCAACTGCAGTCCTGTGGCAACATGGTCCATTACTTTGGATTCATCCAAATGCTTCCCCTGCTAAGATTATTGACTGGTACCCTGATGCTGTTGCACAGCTCGCGCTTCGCGGAATAAAAGCAGCTGTTACGCATTTTGGCAGGGATCCTGATTCCTTGATTGTGCCTTATACTGCTGCACAAGTTCAGACCTTGGCAGCCACATCTAGTGATTGGGCAGTTTTAGTTACTTCCTTTTCAGGACAAATTGATAATCATTTTCCAAAGCATCCAATTTTACAGTTTGCCCTAAACCAGGCTATAGTGTTTCCACAAGTGACAGCTAAAGACCCACTCCCAGATGGGACTGTGGTGTACACTGATGGATCGAAAACTGGTATGGGAGCTTATGTGGTCAAGGATAGGGTTATATCTAAACAATATAATGAAACTTCACCTCAAGTTGTAGAATGTCTGATAGTACTGGAGGTTCTTGAGGCTTTTCCAGGACCCCTCAATATTGTATCAGATTCCTCTTATGTGGTTAATGCAGTTAATCTCCTTGAGATAGCTGGAATAATAAGATCCTCCAGCAGAGTTGCTAACATCTTTCAGAAGATACAAGCTGCCTTGTTAAATAGGAGATTTCCTGTTTTCATTACCCATGTCCGAGCACATTCTGGACTCCCAGGTCCCATGTCCTTAGGGAATGACTTAGCAGACAAGGCTACAAAGCTGGTGGCCGCTGCCTTGTCTACCCACGCACAACCAGCAAAAGAGTTCCATCAGCGCTTTCATGTGACGGCTGAAACCTTGCGCCGTCGTTTTGCTCTATCCAGGAAAGAGGCTAGGGAAATTGTTACTCAATGCCAGAATTGCTGCGAATTCTTACCTGCTCCCCACGTGGGAATAAACCCACGTGGCATTAGACCATTGCAGATGTGGCAGATGGATGTTACTCATATTCCCTCTTTTGGAAGGCTTCAATATGTTCATGTTTCTGTTGACACCTGTTCTGGCATAATGTTTGCCATGCCCCTAACAGGGGAAAAGTCCTCATATGTGATTCAACATTGCCTTGAGGCCTGGAGTGCTTGGGGAAAACCCAGAATTTTAAAAACAGACAATGGACCAGCATATACCTCTCAAAAATTCCGACAGTTTTGTCGGCAAATGGATGTTACCCATCTAACTGGCCTACCTTATAACCCTCAAGGACAGGGCATTGTGGAACGTGCCCATCGTACACTCAAATCATATCTGATTAAACAAAAGGGGAGTATTGAGGATGTTCTACCCTCGGTACCAAGAGTTGCTGTGTCCATGGCACTTTTTACCCTTAATTTCTTGAACTCTGATGCCCAAGGCCACACTGCGGCCGATCGCCACAGTTTAGAGCCTGATAGGCCAAAAGAAATGGTAAAATGGAAAGATGTCTTGACTGATCTCTGGAAAGGCCCGGATCCTATTCTTATAAGATCCAGGGGAGCTGTGTGTGTTTTTCCACAGGAGGAAGAAAACCCCCTGTGGATCCCTGAAAGACTCACTCGAAGAGCTCCTTCACAACTCCAGAATAAGAAGGATGGAGGCCAAGTGGGTGATGAAGACTCTCCTACTCGGGATGATGGTTCCTAGTATGATGGGAGAGTTACGGTGGGCCATCATGTCTACCTTCCCCCTACCGATGCCAGTGATGCATAATGCCCAGGTGTTCCCTAGATTTTTCACAACTAATAGAGAGTTGGGGCTTGCCTTTTGCCTTTAGATCCTCAGATACAGAGTTTTCAGGATGAGAGAATCTTGTCATTGGTAGGAAGCTTGTGCTTTACTGTGATTTCTTCATTAAAGGATAATTTTATTCATATGGATCCAGAAAGATCTAATGCTAATCCTTTTGAATTAATGGAAGCTGTACTGATCTTTCTCCTATGGCAATGATTGCTGGAGGATATAGTGAGAAGGGACAGATTACTTTTGATTGGAAAGGGGCATTAGGCAACAGTCTGAGTGAGGGACAGAGCTCTGGATCATCTGATTGGTCCTCCTCCAATGTTAAGTATACCCCTTTTAAGAGAACTAATTATTCAGCTGCTCCAATTTGTGTTTGGCTGCCCTTTATTTGGGTTGTGAGTAATGATACCTTAGGTAAGAATCAGAAAGAAATAAATTGCTCTGCTTAGAATTGTTTTTATGCATTATGCTGGGATGCTATTAAGCACCCTTTTGCTTTGGTAATGCGCATGCCTCGATTTGTTCCAGTTCCTGTTGAGGTGCCAAGTAGTTTGAGTTTGTTTAGGGAAAAGCGAGATTTTTGGGATCTCTGCTATTATTGTGGGCCTGATAGCCGCCGCCGCGGTTACTGCTTCGGTTACCGCCTCGGCCCTTGCACTTTCCGCCACTGTGCAGACAACTCAAACCATTAATGAACTATCGGCCACTGTGACCATGGCCCTAGATAAACAGGCCACTGCCAATTCTCAGATACAAGGAGGCCTGATGTTGGTAAACCAACAGATTAATTTGGTTCAGGAACAATTGGATATATTGTGGCAGATGGCCCAATTGGGATGTGAACAAAAGTTGCCTGGCCTTTGTGTCACTTCAGTACAATATGAGAATTTTACAAGAGCAGCTAACCTGTCAAAAGCTCTGTCTCAACATTTATTACAGAATTGGACTTTTGAGTTTGAGCAGACACTCCGTGAGTTGAGAGTGGCGATCCTGCAAGTGAATTCGACGCGTCTGGATCTTTCTCTGATGGAAGGCCTCTCCTCCTGGATTTCATCTGCATTTTCTTATTTTAAGGAATGGGTGGGGGTGGGATCATTTAGCCTAGTTCTCTGCTGTGGAATAGTGTTGATGCTTTGGATGGTGTGTAAGCTCAGAGCCCAAACAAAAGAGACAAAGTGGTGGTGGCACAAGCACTTGCTGCCTTAGAACACGGAGCCTCCCTGACATTTGGTTAACCATGTTAAAGCAATAGGTCGCTGGCCTCCCGGCTCTTGCACCCCACGAGGCTAGTCTCATTGCACGGGATAGAGTGGGTAGGCTTCAGCAGCCCAAGGAGTTGCAAGGCTAAGCACTGCACAGGAGAGGTCTGCGGTATAACGACTTTCTCCTGGGAGATAAGTCATCTTGCATGAAGGTTCTATGTCATGATCTCCTTCCCCCAGAAAAACGACATCGGGACTGGTCAGGGCTCCCTCTGGGGATAAGACCCTGGAGAGGAGCTTTGTACATGTTCCAAATTTGCACATGGGGATTTGACCTCTATCTCCACTCCAAAGTTGTGGGTGTCCTATGGCTTCAAAAATAAATGAATAGGGGGAGATGTGAGGAGCCGCCCTCGCTATCGCTATCGCCATTAGAAGATGGCGCTGACATCTGCTGTCAGTTGGAGTTTACCGTTTAAGCTGTGCCTCACCCGTCATCTGGGGTGATGAGCAAACCACCAATCCCGGCTCTACACGTCTCACTCGGAGCTCCTAGGCTTATATAAGGGGCTGGGTTTCTTAGCTTGGGGTCTCCCTTTCAGAAGCTGATCATCTATCTCTCAAGATGTATTAAAGCTTTACTGCAGAAGGATCCGAGTGTCCTGCGTCGTTCTTGCTGGCGAGACGGTAGCGCGGGACGGTTCAGGAACAATTGATATATTGTAGATGGCCCAATTGGGATGTGAACAAAAGTTGCCTGGCCTTTGTGTCACTTCAGTACAATATGAGAATTTTACAAGAGCAGCTAACCTGTCAAAAGCTCTGTCTCAACATTTATTACAGAATTGGACTTTTGAGTTTGAGCAGACACTCCGTGAGTTGAGAGTGGCGATCCTGCAAGTGAATTTGACGCGTCTGGATCTTTCTCTGATGGAAGGCCTCTCCTCCTGGATTTCATCTGCATTTTCTTATTTTAAGGAATGCGTGGGGGTGGGATCATTTAGCCTAGTTCTCTGCTGTGGAATAGTGTTGATGCTTTGGATGGTGTGTAAGCTCAGAGCCCAAACAAAAGAGACAAAGTGGTGGTGGCACAAGCACTTGCTGCCTTAGAACACGGAGCCTCCCTGACATTTGGTTAACCATGTTAAAGCAATAGGTCGCTGGCCTCCCGGCTCTTGCACCCCACGAGGCTAGTCTCATTGCACGGGATAGAGTGGGTAGGCTTCAGCAGCCCAAGGAGTTGCAAGGCTAAGCACTGCACAGGAGAGGTCTGCGGTATAACGACTTTCTCCTGGGAGATAAGTCATCTTGCATGAAGGTTCTATGTCATGATCTCCTTCCCCCAGAAAAACGACATCGGGACTGGTCAGGGCTCCTCTGGGGATAAGACCCTGGAGAGGAGCTTTGTACATGTTCCAAATTTGCACATGGGGATTTGACCTCTATCTCCACTCCAAAGTTGTGGGTGTCCTATGGCTTCAAAAATAAATGAATAGGGGGAGATGTGAGGAGCCGCCTCGCTATCGCTATCGCCATTAGAAGATGGCGCTGACATCTGCTGTCAGTTGGAGTTTACCGTTTAAGCTGTGCCTCACCCGTCATCTGGGGTGATGAGCAAACCACCAATCCCGGCTCTACACGTCTCACTCGGAGCTCCTAGGCTTATATAAGGGGCTGGGTTTCTTAGCTTGGGGTCTCCCTTTCAGAAGCTGATCATCTATCTCTCAAGATGTATTAAAGCTTTACTGCAGAAGGATCCGAGTGTCCTGCGTCGTTCTTGCTGGCGAGACGGTAGCCCGGGACATATGGTCTCTAATATTTACCATCTCTTGTATCAAAGCCCATCACACCCTCTCTGATACTCACATTCTGTACCCTATCCTTATCTCTGATTTTCAGTAGAAGAGGAAATAATTTCAATAGCTTTGCTCTTGTACCAACAGTATAACCTAGGATAATGTCTTCCAAATTAATAATTGAATGAGTATTTAATTAAATAACAGTAATTTTGTGGTTAACTCTTGTTTTCCTCAGACTCTGAGGTAGAAGAAAGATAAAAAAGTTTTAACGAGTCAAAGAGGAACATGAAATTTTATGAAAGGAGTGAAGAGTTTTTCCTAACTAACTTGATTGAAAATATTAAGTCCGGTTGTTTAGACTTTTTCACTCATTCATTCATTCATCCATCCATCCATCCATCCATCCATCCATCCATCTATCTATTTGTTTTTGAGATAGGCTTTCTTTGTGTAACAGTTCTGGCTGTTCTTTTTGTAGGCCAGACTGGCCTCAAACTCACAGAGCTCCTCTTACCTCTTTCTTCTGAGTGCTGGGACTAAAGTTGTGCATCATCACTGCCTGGCACTTTCTTTCCACTTTTTAAAGCTGGTGTTTATTAAAATTGTGTTTCATTCCAGCTAAACAGTCTATTCCATGCCCAACTTGTAGCTTTCTGTCTCCTCAGCAATAAGTCATCTTCTGTCCTCTCCACCACAGCACCAGGCTTGCAAGTGGTACACATGTATGTAGATAAAATTCCCATACAATTAAAAGAATGAATTGATGACCTGAGTGTGCTTGGTGAATGCCTCTAATCCCAGGATGTGAGAAGGAGAGAGGCTGGTTGATGAGGTCACCTTGGTCTGTCTATTAATCAGGCCAGCCAGGACTAGCACCTATCTTAGAAAACAAAACAAAATAATGGGATTAACTGGTGATTTTTGAAGTATAGATAATCTCTGGAAAGCCATGCACATTATATCTTGGTAGATAAATTTTCTCCAAGTGAATACCTTGACATAATTGCTTCCAATTTCACCTAGGTACTGTTTTCTTTTTTTTCGAGACAGGGTATCTCTGTGGCTTTGGAGGCTGTCCTGCAACTAGCTCATGTAGACCAGGCTGACCTTCAGCTCACAGAGATCCACCTGCCTCTGCCTCCCAAGTCCTGGAATTAAAGTGTGTGCCACCACTGCCCCACTCATATGCATTTTAGATTTGGGTATAGAAGTTGAAATTAGGAAATGGGAAATTGTTTGCGAATTTATCAAGAGCTTTGGATCAGATTTGGCAACCTGTATAATGTATGACCTTTCTGACACAAATTAACTTCTCTGCTTACATGTTATATTAAATTATTTTTGTTTTAATGATAATGAGCAATCAGCTATGAAATATAACTTAGCCTTCCTTAGTTTGCTCGATCTCTCTTTCTCTTTTCTATCTCTTTCCCTAACTTCCTTCCTTCCTTTTTTTGTTTTTGTTTTTCAAGACAAGGTTTCTCTATATTGTTTTGGAGGCTGTCCTGGAACTTGCTCTTTAGACCAGGCTTGCCTCGACCTCACAGAGATCCGCCTGCCTCTGCCTCCCGAGTGTTGGGATTAAAGGCATGTGCCACCAATGCTCGGCCTTCCTTCCTTCTTAAAAAGGAGTTTTAGAGGCAATCAGCCATTTGAAAGTTTGAGTTGAATTACTTTGTTATAAATCCTTCAGGGTTGTAATTCTGCCAAAATAGCTATATTTATTCTTCAATTTTCAGTTTGTTTGGATGGTAATTTAGAGTCTGTGTGCTACTTTCATATTATTAGGCATTGGAATTACAGCTCCTATTCTTTTTTGGTGGGGGAGTTTCGAGACAGGTTTCCCTGTGCCTTTGGAGGCTGTCCTGGAACTAGGTCTTGTAGATCAGACTGGTCTCAAACTCAGAGATCTGCCTTCCCCTGCCTCAAAAGTGCTGTGCCTAAAGCCTTCAGGACCATGCATGTCCCAACAACATGCTTTCTAATGGATATTTTGATAGTGTAAAATTAGATATCAGAGGTCAGGTTTCAGGGAGTTGGTTTTGATGGCACATTGCTATAATCTCAGCTCTTAGGAGGCTGATACAATATAGCAAGTCCTAGGCCAGCTTGGGCTGCAAGTTGGTATTGAGAAAAACAATAACAAACAAAACACTCCAGACTTGGGATGGAAATATAAACCTAAGTGTTACTGGACCATTCTCTTTCCTATAAACTCTGTGGATCACTTTCTTTCATTTTTATATGTAAATTATTATCAAGCTTGTTTTACATGTCAATCCCAGTTTACCTCCCTGCAACTCATCCCCAATAAACCTCTGATCCAGCCCCTTCCTGCTCCCAAGGAATGGTGAGCTCTTCCATATGATTGTGTCATATCATATGGAGCATGGCCTAGGCACACACTCATGTGTCTAGGCTGAGAGATTGTACCCTTAAATGGAATGGGCTATCAAAGTCTATTGATGGAGTATCACACTATGGGGAATGGACTCTCAATGTCTATTCTTACTCTATGGACAAAATTGATCTACTACCAGAGGCCCCAAAGATGGTCAAGCCCTTCTCACTGACACCCATATTCAGGCGTTCTGGATTAGACCTTTGATGGTTTCCCAGATATCAGTCTGTGGTTCATGTACAGGTCATGTATTTCTGTAGATTTCACTAGTCTTGTTTTGAACCCTTTGTTCATCACTCCTGCAACTGTATTCTGGGATTTCAGTTCTGTATGTACTTGTGGGTGTCTGCTTCTGCTTCCATCAGCTGTTGTATGAAGGCTCTAGGATGGCATATAAGAGAGCCAAATGTCACTATCAGGGAAAGGTATTTATGGTGTCCTGTCCACTATTGCTTAGAATGTTAGATGGTGTCACCCTTGTAGATCTCTGGACACTTCTTTAGTGCCAGACTACTCTTTAAAAATATAATTGTGCCCATCCTGAGTGAGGTAACCCTCACACAAATAGACAAACATGTATGTACTCATTCATATATGGATTTTAGATATGGATCAGAGGAGTCTCAGCCTACAATCCCAGTGTCAGTGTTTCTGGCAAACAGGGAGGTCTCAAGAGAGATGCATGATACCCCAGAGAAGTCGATTAAGGTAAGATCTCCTGAGCAGATTGGGAATATCGGGGGAGGGGAGAGGAAGCCAGAAAAATGAGAGGAGGATAAGAGGAGGGGACAAGAAGATATGGGGGAACAGGAAGGTTGAGTTGAGTAGAGGAGAACAGGATGAGTGATACCATAATAGATTGAGTCATTATAGGCTTGCGGAGATAGCTGACACTAGTGAGATCTCCAGTGATTTACAAGGATAACCATCTGGTAAAATAAGCAATAGTGGAGAGACTACATTAAATGCCCCTCCTTGATCTTATATGCCATCCTAGAAACTTGATCAAGTGACTGATGGAAGGAGAGACAGATACCCACAGCTAAACACTGAACTTACCTCCTGGAATCTAATGACAGAGATGGAGGACTGATGAGTAAAGAGATCAAGAACATGATGGTGAAACACTCAAATACAGCTGACTGCATAAGGGGGAGCTCTTGAATCCCAGACTGATGCATGAGAGGCCAACAGGGGACTGATCCCGTCTCCTTGAGTGTTGTCTCAGTAAGGAGGTCAGAGAAATCACTGGGGCCTTGGATAGTAGATCAATGTTTACCGTGATTTATGAATGATTTTTGGGAGCCCATTCAAAATAGAAGGATGCTATTTCAGCCTGGACACATGAGGAAGGGCCTAGGTCCTGCTCCGGATGAAATGACAGACTTTAGATATATCCCAAGGATGGCATTATCCTCTCTGGGGAATGATGTAGGGGTTGGGTGGGGAGCTGGGGGGCTGGTGGTGGGACAAGGTAGGAGGGGTAGGAGAGGGAGCTGGGATTGACATGTGAAGCATTCATGTTTCTAATTTAAATAAAAATTACAAAAATCAGAATAAGAAATGAAAATGTGTAACAGTTGGTAAATGAGGTACTGGTATTGAAAGAAAAGGAAAGGGTAAAATTATATGAAATGGAAAATACAGAGTTTCTGGAGAAAATATAATGGTTCCCTCTATTATGTTATCTCTTATGTTGCACTCCTGTATTCTTCCTCAGATTTCCTGCTCCCTCATGTCCTCTTCTCCCCTGCTTCTCTCCCTGTCTCTTTTTTCTATCTACCTCTCCCATTGGCCTATGCTCCCAATTTACTCATAAGGTCTTTTCCCTTTGCAATTTTCTGAGGGATTAGGTATGGCACTCTTAAGATTCTCATTATTTTTTAGCTTTTCTAGCTATGTCGATTGTAGGCTGGTAATCCTATGCTCTATGTCTAAAATTCAATTTGAGTGAGTACAAACCATAGTTGTCTTTTTGTGACTGGGTTACGCTGCTCAGAATGGTTTGTTCTTGTTCCATCCATTTGATGAGTAATTTCAAGTTTCAATTTTTTCTGCTTAGTACTACAACATTGTGTAAAAGTATCACATTTCCTCTGACCATTCTTCAGTTGAGGAACAACTAGGTTGCTTCCAGGTACTGACTATTACAAATAATATTGAGATTAACATAGATGAACAGTTGTTCTTGTTTTCTTAATGTGCATTTGGAGGTATATGCCTAAGAGTGAATAGCTGGGCCCTGTGGTAGATTGATGCCCATTTTCCCAAGGAATCTCCACACTGATATCCAAAGTGGCTGTATGATTTGGCACTCCCACAAGCATTGGAGAAATATTCATCTTTCTCCACATTCTCTTCAGAATAAACTGTCATTGTTGGTATTTTAGCCATTCCTACATGAGTAAATTTGTATCTCAGAGTTCCTTTGATTTATTTTTCTCTGAAGAGTAAGAATTTTGAGCACTTTCTAAAATGTCTTTCAGCCAATTTAGACTCCTCTATTGAAAATTCTCTATTTAATTCTGTACCCCAATATTAATTGGATTATTTGGTGTTTTGGAGACTAGCTTTTTCTTTTGGCATTTGGTAAAGTGGGGCTATCTATTGTCAGTATAGTTTACTTCCAGTACTTTCTGTGTGGATGGATTAGTGGATATTAATTGCTTATATCTGGTTTTGTTGTGGAATAACTTGTTTTCTACATCTATAATGATTGAAGGTTTTGCTCATTATAGTAGAATGGTCTGCCACCCGTGGTCTATAAGTGATTGTAGAACATCTATCCAGGACCTTCTGGCTTTCAGAGTTTCTATGGAGAATCAGGTTTAATTCTGAAAAGTTTGCCTTTATATGTTAGTTTGACTTTTTCTGATGCTTCTCTTAATATTCTTAATTGACTCTGTATGTGTGGTGTTTTGAATATCATGTGACCAGGGAACTTATTTGTGGTCCACTCTATTTGGTGTTCTATAGCTTTCTTTTGCTTTCATTGGCATGTCTTTCTTTATGTTTGAAAAGTTTCATCCTATGATTCTGTTGAATATTTTTTCTGCACCTTCGAGTTGGGTTTCTGCACATTATTCTACACATAATGTTGTAAGGTTTGTATGTTTTATGATATTTCCTGGATAATTTGTGTTAATGATTTGTTGGAATTTATATATTCTCTTGTTGATGAATTTATTTCTGTCAGTTTATCTCTTGATTAAATTGCTCATTATTGCATCTGTGATTTCTGATCATTTACTCAACTTTTCCCATTCCAGCATTCCCTCTTTCTGTGATATTTATTGCCTCCATTTGACCTCTATAACCTTGCATCGTTTGATTTGTTTATTGCAATTTTTGATTGCTTTTTTCTATTTCATTAAAGGGTTTTCCTGTTTCCTCTTTTAAGGTCCCCTTTGTCTTCTTGAAGATTTTTAAGGGTTTTCTCTTCTTCATCTGTGTATTGATGGTCAGATATTGCTCATAAAAAGCCTCTAGACACTTTTACCATCATATATGTTTTTCTGTTGTTGAATATGTTCTTATACTATCATCTTCACATCCCTTCTTCCAGTGCATTCAGGTGGGTTCTCTACCTCTCCTGTTGGGTAACAGCTCAAGGTTCTTTTCCAGTGGTTGCAAGCAGGTCCAATACTCTGCAAGCTATCACAGTGGGTGGCTGTGAGATTCCTTCTCTTAATGGGTGAGAGCAGGACAAGCACATGAATGTCAGTCACTTCACTGTTTTTGGTCTACCATGGTTGAGTATACCTGCCTGCAGTCCACAGGCCAGGAGATCCCAGAGAGGACAAGGAGAATTATAGCCAGAATCAGGGGCCCAATATCACTTCTATGCTGAGTTGGGGTGTGGGTAGCCAATCGATATCAGAAGATTCTGATATCTAATTCAGAGTTTTGTCTTTCTGCCTGCCAAGTATTGAGATTAAAGGACTATAAAACCACCCTGACCATGCAAGGTTGTCAGGTTTTATTTAGAGAGAGTGTATAAGTGAGAGTATTGACTTAACTATAACTCACACTGTAGACCAGGATAGTACACAAACTAACAGACATGTGTATGCCTCTGTCTCCTGATCGCTGGAATTAAAAATATGTACCATCACTACCTAGCTAGAAACAGTCTTAACTGAAGTTTGAAACTAAACCTGGCATTTGGGTATATGAAAAAGAAAATCAGGAGATGTAATTGCTCAGTCTAACAATCTCTGCAATTCCGGTTTCAGATTTGGCATGAAAATTGTGAGTTTTAAGAAAATAATAGGATTTCTGCTAAATACAATGATATTGTTCTGGAGAGATATCTCAGAGGTTTTAAGCAAAGACTGCTCTTGCTACTGGACCCAATTTGTTTACCTACATCCACATAATTAACAATTGTCCATAGCTCCAATTCTCGGGTATCTGATGCACTCTTCTACCTTTCCTGGTCCCCAGCAATCCATTTGCTAAACATTTGTACATTCTGGAAAAACATACATAGAAAATAAATATAAATTATTAAATATTATAATGTTCATGATGGCAGCTTGTTGAGCACTGTCTAGGCAGTGCATTGCAATCACTCATCTTTAAATATTGAAAGGAAGAGGAACTGAGGATGAAGACATTGAGTCCATCCTGTATTAAATATGAGATAGCACTTTAAAATATATGATTAAGATGGCAGCATGAATTTGTAGGAGTGTCAACCAAGTATTCGTTGAATATGATCATTTCTCAGAGTAAACTGTCTAGTCTGCAAAGTGGACTAAAACCCTTATCTTTCAGACAAAAATTCTTGTCTTGAAAGCAATTCATCACCTGTTCTCAAGGCATCAAAATTGACAGTTCAATCTATTGTTGGCATTTGCCTTGTAACAGTTTTCGCAGATGAATTGAATGGAGTTACCATCTGGGAATGTAAGCAAGAGATAGGGACTTTGCCATACATGATCCATGTCCTAAGTTCAATCTTTGTATTGGGGGAGTAAAGAATGAAAAATGAATCCTGTAACATCCATCAGAGAGGCATAAAGAAAACTGGAGCTTTCATAGATGTTATTAAAAATTTCCATACCTGCATTCTTGGTGTTAATGGAGTGTGACAGTCAATCATTTGGTGGACAAAAATATCAAATGAAGGGCAGATATATGTAGAGACCCTACATGTAAAAATATATAAATTTAAATTTGATGGGTATAGTGATCGACTGGCAAGATGACTAAGTAAATAGTAGCAAGTTAGATAAGCAAACAGACTAGAGGTTCTTTTACATTTATTAGCCACCTCATTGAAGAGTAAATGGGCATCACTAAATGAACCAAAAAATGATGAGGTTACATGCATGGGGTGTGGTGACTTATCTCTCACCCAAGTTCCAGGGAGTTTGTGACAGAATACTCAAGAGGCCAAGGCATATCTTGGCTACATAAGATCGTACCTGAAAAAAAGAATGTAAAAAGAAATGAAGGAACAGGATGTTTGAGAGAGGAATCTGTGGAAATACAGGATGACTTGGTCCTGTGTGTTCTCATGTCTGGTCTCACAGAGATGTCAGTTGGAGATATGAAAGTCTCCTCTGTTTGAGACACAAACATGGGTTTTCTTAACAGCCTGAACCCTCTCGTACCACTTAGTAATTGGAGACAATTATTGGTATCAGCACATGAAATAGTTACTTGTAAGTGAGTGATGCTCTTCTAACTTGAAAACAATCAGTTATAAATATTTGAATTATTCCTGTAGGGACTTACTGGGATCTTAGATCACTGGAGACTTAGTATTCCTTTGAACAGTGTGCAGAAGTATGTTTATCATATTAGTGGTCCTGCCAAGTGGCTATAGTCCAAGCATAGGGTTTTGTCAAAGAGACCTTGATGGGTATTAGTTCCCAAACTTCCTAATGTTATGACATATATGTGATGATGTCACTCCTGGAGAACTTGACAAAAATAAAGCAGGAATTTGGAAGAAACCATTTCTCAGTACTTTCTGAGATTTGCTGTGGTAAAAGAGCAGGATCAAATATTACTCTCACTTCGTAGTCTTGGAAAGATATGTTAACATTCACAGACAATTGATTTTTGTGCAGGCTCCTGCCAAGCTGGCTATTCTGAAGCCTCCACCCCAAACTGCTTAGCTGGAGCTTTCAGAGACACTCAGAACTACACCTGGTATCATTCCATGCAAACCCCAGGGACAAGGGTAGAGTGTATATGGATCTGTTTTGTTTTCCTTATATTTATAATTGACTAGAATTTGAACTAAGAAGCACAATGTGATGGCAAGATATCTCCAATTGTCTAGACATATTAATTTGGATGAAAAGTAACATGGTAGCAAGGCTTGAGGTCAGATCAGACACACATGGCATGGATTAGAAACCAGGTGGATGTGAGCAACATGGCAAACTGAAGGCAGAGTCACTATGGGAGAATACACAGCACTGGTATTTGGGCTCTTATTATTCCCATGGGACACAAACATGCCTGTGTTCAACTCCTTAACCCCTAATTCCTATGATAACAAGAGAAAAGTTTTGACAAGAAGCAAATGCACACTGCAAAGAGTCTGTAATCTGCAGAATTAATCCCCATATGGGAGATTCTAAAGAATTTGAAACGTTTAGTTTTATGAAAGAAGTGGTGCAAGTTTTTTTGTGTCACAGGAGAGATTCCTGGATAGAGAAACCTGACTTTTGCTGAGTTATGTGAAAAGTTGGTTAGCAGGGAGGCCATGTTCATTCCACATGACATCGGCAGCCCCTTCGCTGAAATTCCATTGGACCTGGAGACCATGTTATCTTGTGTGGTCACATGTGTTGTAGCAAAACCAACCTCATTTGCAGGGAAGAAAAACTAGAGTGGGGCAGAAGGCTGATATTCAGCCTCGGTTTAAACTGTCAAAGAAGAAAATTCAATAGGTGAATCCTATTTTCCAGTCCAAGTTCATCCTATTTTCTAATTCTGGCTAATGGTCCAGGCACTACCTCACTGACATCAACATCTAGCACTAACAGAAGCATGATCTCATTTACCTAGTGTTTTTACACTGTGATGAAAGCCTGTATATAAGACTGCTCCTACTCTACAATGAAGAAACATCCTCTTAACATGAACAGCTGCACATCTTCACTACCATTTCATTCTTCAGATATTCACCTGATATATTAGACTTGCTCATCGTGTGGAGATCCCACTGCGATTTGGAGAGACATAAAAAAATGATAAAGTTCAGGAAAGAATGTTGACTGCAAAAGAATGAAGACTCAAAAAAGAGAAGGGAGAGTCGTGCAAAGGAAAGGAATTGAAAAAATGTTCCTCAATTTCTAACAATCAGCAAAACTGAGTAGTTAAATCCACAGGCTTTTGCCCAACACCAAGGTCAGGAAAGAAAGAGGACCCTGAGAGACTGACCTCGGAGGTTACTTTGGTTGTTTGGATTAAATCTGCAGGCTCTTGCCTGACACCAAGTCCGGGAAAGAAAGGGGACTCTGTGAGATCAGCCTCAGAGGCTGGGCAACGGGTGAGGATATTAGATAGTGTATTACAAAAATGGGGACCTCAACTTCTAAGGCTGTATTAATAGAATATTTAGTAGACTTGTTAAAGAGACAAGGTACCAGAATTAAGCCAAAGACAGTAAGGCACTATTTTAGCTTTAGAAAAGACAAGTCCATGGTTTTTACACTCAGGGGAGCTTAGTAATAATGATTGGGAACAAGGTAAAAATGATCTCCAAAGGGCTGTTCAGAAACAAGGACCATAAAGTCTTCCTATTTCTGCCTTCCCCCTTTTGAGATTGGTGAATGTTTCCCTATGGCATTACAGTGCTAAAATGAAGGAACAAATGTCTAATCTTGAAAAGTCATTTATAAATGCTCAGGAAGAACAGATAGTAAATTACTGACCAGGTTTATCCTTAAACTCTACTACAATTCATTGGTTACCATTATGCCATACCACATTACAAGGAATAGGTAAGGCTGTACATCCTGCGTGTAGTTCTAAAACCTCCCAAGTGAAGATGTGATGAGGGGCACAGATAACTTTTTATCCCTCAAACAGTTGCTTTAAGCAATTTTGTTACCAGTAAGTTAGAAGTTTGGACAGTACTGAATAATTTTTAGCTGGGGCTAAGCCTCCACCCACATGGACATTTCAAATCACCTGAAAGTCATAATAACCCATGTGTGTAGACAAATACCCCCTATCTAATATAAAATTGAAGACTGATTGCTAGCTGGAGCAAGAGCAACTGGAGGCTAGACATATTGAAATTTCCATCTCCCATTGGAACACACCTATTTTTGTTATCAGAAATAAAGAGAAAAATGGCACTGTTAACAGGTTTTGACATAGGTCAGTAAAACTGTGATGGTCAGGAGTGCCACCAAACAGGTTTACCGACTTCAGTAGGAATTCCAAAAGATTGGTTCAAATCTTTAATAAAGGACCTGATGTTACTCTTACCTCTTGCAACTCCTCTCAAACTGCTTAGCTACAACAGAATGTTGCCATTTGGAAATGGAAATATGGTGAAGGACATGAAAGCCTTTTGTTTTAACTCACGGATTGGCTTGAGCTGTTCTGTCACAAGAGATTTCAATTAAGTAATTTTTATTTAAACAAACTAACCATGACATAGGATGACTACAAGATGTATATATATATTCTTTATATTTCTTGTGGCCACACCAGTATATGTGAAATGTTACTGTGAATGTATGTATCTGAAGTACTTGAATTTCTTTGGATATTAGTAAAAGGATATATAAATTGTGTTGGATATATTTAAGAAGCTAAATAAAAAAGAAGCTACAGCAATCCAGTGTCTTAACAGGAATGGTTGGCGATTTAACTTCTCAGAACCGGTCAGTGGAAAAATAACAGAAGACTGTAACATGGCCTAATAGCCAAAGAAATCTGTATGGATGATTCTATACAGTTTAGCAGAGGAAAGGATACAGGAATTCTCCTAAATTTTTATGGCTGGAAAAAGAAATCTAGAGAAAAATAATGTTTTTGAAAAGAACCCTCAGTGAAACTGCTGTCCTGTTTGACCCCACCTACAAATGAGTAAATGTAGATACAAATTAGGCCATGTCATCTAAGATACAAATGAGGCCTTGTCAGGTAGTGAGAGCTTTATAGATTGGATTACAGATTGGTTTAAATAATACTACCAAACTTCAAGTAATTTTGAAAAGTTTTTGTGATAGTATAACATGCAACTTTTGAGTGATTTTCAGAAGTTTTTGGGAAATAGTCAATGGGTATGTCTATTTTTAAGGGTATCTACTAATGATTTAAATAATGATACCAATTCACCTAGACAGTTAGCTAAGGAGGGTAGACAAGTTCTTCTACTCTTACAGTGTAGTCATGCATCAACTGATGTTAGCAAACTGTTCAAACAAAATTGGTAACTTATCTCAGGTAGAGAGAACAATGCCATCTCATAACTTTCACCATTGAAATGGCAGAAGTATGGGATGGCAACTTGGTTTCCCTTGAGACACTTCTCATTAAAATTGTCAAACAATGGATTACACCTAAAATATTTACCCATAACTACTGTAAATATAATCCCTCACGACCTACACCCTGATTACTTATGGCAAATGGTTTTGACTCATATTTTACAATTTGAGAAGTTAAAATATGTGCATATGGAAGTTGAAAGGATTCAGATTTCTTGATGGCCACAACACAATTGGAAAAAGCCAACACATATGTGACTAAAGATAAAATAAGATGGGTGTAATGTCCACAATCCCCATATGAGTCATTAAATCATGTGCTCTTCATTTTATTATTTTTTTAATTATGAATGCCAGTGAGCTAACTTCTACTGAAAGATTCTGGATCTCGAGTGACATTTGCTCATGTCAAAAGGAGAAATCCATGAACTACAGAGTGGAGAAGAATTAATTCTGTCCTAATTTTTGGTAGAGGGTGTGATTCTGTTTTCTCACGGGTAACGAATAAACTTCATTGGCTGACAAAACATTTTTTATGATACACTGAGCACAGAAAATCTGGCCTTTTGTACCAAGCGTGTTTGAGTTAGATCTCCTGATCCTGTGTCCCTGACCCTTGATGTCCCTCTATCTACTTCCTGAGGATGAAAGGCAACAGTTAGTTTGAGATTTCCAGTTTCTCAACAGACCTGCTTCATCCACTTCTCAGACACGTGAGTTAGAAATGGAGCGATGGACAATTGTTAACCAGGTGGATATTGGGAATCAAACTCAGGACATGTAGGAAGACCAGTCTGTGCTAAAAACTACTGAGCAATCTCTAGAGCCACATTATTGTTTTTAACAGGAATCCTATTATTTGGTCAAAATTTCTGGGTTTCTTTTTCATTTCTCACAATGCCAAGTTTACTTTCAAATTTCAATTAAGACTGTTTCTTGCCAAGCAGTGATGGTACATGCTTTTGATCCCAGCTCTCAGGCGATAGCGGCATGCAGATATCTGTGAGTTTATGGCTATCCTGATCTACAGAGTTAGTTCCAATTCAGTCAAGACACTTCCTCTAATACACTCTTTCAAAATAAAACCCAACAACTTTTCATGCATGAAAAGCATTGAGCAATTTGAGCACACCCTGATTTCTGCTGACCTGCCAGCCCTCCTGGGCCTGGCTCCAGCACAGCTTATCTGGGCTGTGCAGAGTGATTTTTTCCCTTCTGTTCATAGGATTTCACGGCTCTTTATAGTCGCATGTCTCCCAACATACCCAGGCCTTTCTCTCCCTCAATCTGTTAGTTGATTTTTGTAAAAGCTGTTATTAGAATTTTGAGGGTCCTTTTTGGTGCAAGTCAATTTTCGGTGTAAAAGCTGTGTTTGGCGGTACACCTTCACCATCAGCTTGCCGAGCATGGTACCTACAGGGAAGATTCCTCTCATCAACAAAAATCAATTCGAGGTGATTTTTACAACTCAGTACTTTGTAACTGGTGATAAGAATATCTAATTATATAATGGACGACCTGAGGTTTTTTTCATTTGCTATCTACCTTATTGAAAGAGTGACTCAAAGCTGTCACAAATTCTCCTCTGACATGAATGTGAGTCAGGGTGCCAAGTCTCAGAATTTGGATTTTAATATATCTGGTTTCAGATTCCTCAATTTTTTCTAGAATCTCTCCAGCTGATGCTTTCTGAGAAGTATATTTGTATGTGTTTCAGTTGAGGTATTTGAGAATTTTTAATTTTACTTTGTGTTTGAGAAGCCATGAATGGAGACTCTACAGCTGTGAATAAATCTGAGGCAGTTGTTTCTTATCTATGTGAAGTATGTGCTGAGGGTCTAGGGAAAACAAACTGGCTGAGACACACAAATACCTTCAGAAATGAGAGATCTGAGATACCTTGTTAGGGAATCTCAAGTCTGGTTCAAAATCCACTGGTGTGTCACCAAGTCACAGTCAAGGAGCATTCTGAAACATTTTAGGGCTGAGAGATCTGCATACCTTCTATGGTTTGTCATAATGCAAATTTACTTGTACTCATCACCCCATAGTGGCTACTGAAGAGCTATCACCAACCCCAGCCCTCCTCAAAAAAGGAGGTGAGAGCACTTCCAAGTTCCAAACACCAGCTTCAGGTGAGATTGGGTCTCCGGTGGGGAACCCCCACCCAACACCCATGCCCTTGATCTTCCGGGGCCACTCCTGGCATCCAGAAGCCCCACCCACACAGGAAAGACATCAGCCCTTACAAGGCCCAAACCCCAGCAAGTCCAGCTTCAGGAAAGACATCAGCCCTTTTAGGCCCCAAATTCTGTGTCAGCATCCCCAGCTTCAGCTTCAGGAAGGAAGGAGACCAGTGGAGATGGAAAGACCAGACCAGCACCCACTGGAAGAAGAGATGGGAAGAAGACAGAATAAGGCCTCAATCAGCAATAGAAATATCAACATGACCCCATCAGAATCTAGGGATCCAACACCAGCAAGACCAGAAAAGCACTACATAGACAAAGAAATCAAGCACATACAAGAATCATCAATCAATGGTCATTAATATCCCTCAATGTCAACGGCCCCAACTTGCCTATAAAAAGACACAGAGTAGCAGAATGGATACGAAGAGAGAACCCTTCCTTCTGCTGAATACATGAAACACATCTCAACATCAAAGAGAGATGTTATCTCAGTGTAATTGGTTGGGAAAAGATCTTCCAATCATATGGTCCCAAGAAACAAGCAGGTGTAGCAATCCTAATATCTAACAAATTAGACTTCAAATTAAAATCAATCAAAAGAGATGAAGAAGGACACTTCATATTCATCAAAGGAAAAGTACATCAAGACGAAGTCTCAATTTTAAACATCTACGCCCCAAATACAAAGGCACCTACATTCGTGAAAGAAACATTACGAAAGCACAAAATGCACATAAAATCTCACACACTAATAGTAGGAGACTTCAACACTCTGCTCTCACCGCTAGACAGGACCTCCAGACAAAAACTTAACAAAGAAACAAAAGAACAGATAGAAGTTATTACCCAACTGGGTTTAACAGACATCTATAGAACATTCCACCCAAATATAAAGGGATATATCTTTTTCTCAGCACCACATGGAAACTTCTCGAAAATTGACCACGTAATAGGAAACATAGCAAATCTCCACAGATACAAAAAAATTGGAATAACCCCCTGTATCTTATCAGACCACCATGCATTAAAATTAGAATTCAACAATAACACAAATCGCAGAAACCCTACAAACTCATGGATATTGAACAATGCACAAGTGTACCATCCTTGGGTAAAGGAATAATTAAAAAAAGAAATTAAAGACTTCCTCGATTTCAATGAGAATTAAGACACAACATACACAAACTTAT